>NW_004444067.1:2443420-2445851 GCF_000243295.1 Trichechus manatus latirostris | reverse complement strand
TTGTGAATTTATTTTGACATTTTGTTTCTGCATTATTTTCCTGAATTCTTGCATTTTTTTGTCTGTAATTTCCATGAATTTGTCTGCCTTTTTCATGAATTTGTCTATTTTTTCCTCATTTTTGTCTGCTTTTTGCTTCAACTCTTGGATAGCTTTGAATATTAGAGATTTTAATTCCCTATCTGGTAGTTCTAGTACCTTCTCTTCTACTGGAAAGTTATCTGGTATTTTATTTTGGACACCTACTGGAACCATCCTGTCCTGTTTTTGTAAATATTTTGATATTGTCTGCTCTCTTCGGGGCGTTCGGTAGTTATTATCCTTGTTTATTGATTGTAGATTTGTTTGCTTCATCCTGCTTTTTTATTTTATTTGGCTATGTCTGAGCAGGTGGGCTGTGTGTTCTTTGTTGTTTGTTTGTCTTTGTGCACAATATTTTTTGCCTCCTTCTCCAATTGGCAGGGTCAGTTGCTCAGATATGGTACAGCTGGTCAGGTCTAGTTGAAGAGGAGTTGCTGGGATGGTTGTTTGTGGCACTAACCACAGCCACCAGGGTGGGCCGGTAATCAGTGCAGGGCAGGTTCCCATAGGCCATGCCTGGGCTGCTGGGTGGTGTGATGTTCAGTGCACGGTGCAGGTAGGCAGGATGGAGGGGGGAGACTGTGACGTGGGGAGCTAAGATAGGTATGGGAGAGAAGAGAGAGGAATGAGGGCCAAAAGCTTACAAACAACAAAAATGATTGCTAAGGGAGCTTGCCATTGGACTGGAGAGATACGAGACTATGAAATGGAGAAAAACAAAAAGGAGAAGAAGAGAAAAAATGAATAAATAAAAATTAGAAAGAAAGAAGAAAAGAAAAGCTCCCAGGGATCCCTCTGGTATGGCTGTGAGGTCTGGGAAAGTTGCTTCCAGGCCGTGAAGTACAGCCTGGCTAGAAGGGGTAGAGGGGTCACTCAGCACCAGGTATTCAGGGGACAGGAAAAGAAGGAAAGTATAGAGAGATGAGAAACTGAGTAATGAAGAAAGACAAAAAAGGGAACAGAAAGCAAAACAAACAAAAAATAAAAAAGAACAAGAAAAACCCCCAAAGAAAAACAGAAAAAAGAAATGCTCTCAGGGATCCCTCTGTGCGTCTGTATAAACTGAGGAGATAGGTCCCAGGTCACACTGTAGTGTCCGGCTAGAACTGGCTCCCAATCTGAGAAAAGAAAAAGAAAACAAACCAACAATTCAAAACAAACAATTAAAAAAGCCCTGGGATCCCACCAGTGTGGCAACACGGGCCAGGGAGGAGTTTCACATTTGAGTGGTGTTTCACAGCCTTTCCGGAAGAAGCAAAGATGGTGCGTGGAGCCAGGTATTTGGGAGAAAGGAGGGGGAGGCAGTGAGAGGTAAGGAAGAAGTCTAAAGAAGTCGAAAAAAGCAGCACCAGCAGCCAACAAATGGCACTTAGGGAGCCAGCCAGTGCGGGCAGGTGGAGTCCAAGTGACACTGGAGTGAAGGTGGTGCTTCCTGGCCAAGAGACTGTGGCCGCAGGAAGCAGAGGAGCCCAAGTAGGGGTGAAGAAGGATAGGGGGTGGGAAAACGTATATCACCAGTTACCAGTTGTTCTATCTCCTGCTGGAAGCTCTGTGAAGCTACTTTCTCTTGCCCCCATTTGCTGATCTCTGATAGGAGTCCAAGATGGCAGATCCATGCTGTATAAGCTGGTAGGGGACCTCTGCATGTATCTCTCATCACTGTCTGTTCTCTGTTAGTTTCTTATTCCATTTGGTGCTTGGCTGAGTTCTTTATCTCTTCGTTTGATTCTTAGGGATTCAGGATTGCCGTTTTCTCTGTTTGGCTTAGTTTTTCGGGTGTTTGCTGTGGGGGGACAGCGTGGTGCTTCTGCATATAGTGCCATGTTGCCCAGAAGTCCTCTCCATTTTTTACGTGTTTAATTCAGTGACATTAATTACATTCATTGTGTTGTTCAACCATCAGCAGTATCCGTTTCCATGTTTTGCCATCTCCCCCTTTTTTCTTCCAAGACAGATTTGTTCCTTCTTTTGGCAGTCCATGGAATATTGAATATAGCATGGACTGCCAAAAGAACGAACAGAACAAAGTGGGAGGGCTCACACTACCTGATTTTAGAACCTATTATACTGCCATGGTAGTCAAAATAGGCTGGTACTGGTACAACAACAGATACAGAGACCAAGGGAACAGAATTGAGAATCGAGACGTTAATTCATCCACCTATGAGCAGCTGATATTTGACAAATGCCCAAAATCTGTTAACTGGGGAAAAGACAGTCTCTTTAACAAATGGTGCTGGCATAACTGGATATCCATCTCCAAAAAACTGAAACAAGACCCATACCTCACACCATGCACAAAAACTAACTCAAAATGGATCAGAGACTTAAATATAAAATCGAAAACGAT
>NW_004444067.1:2368206-2442438 GCF_000243295.1 Trichechus manatus latirostris | reverse complement strand
AACTAGATAGTAGATAACAATTATCTTAGGTGAAGGGAAGGACAGCACACACTACAGGGGAAGTCAGCACAACTGGACTAAACCAAAGCTAACAAGTTTCCTGAATACAGTCAAACACTTTGAGGGACAGACTAGTAGGGGTAGGGGTCTTGGGAGCATGCTTTCAAGGGACTTTTAGGTCAATTGGCATAACAAAGCTTATTAAGAAAATGTTCTGCATCCTACTTTGGTAAGTGGTGTCTGGGGTCTTAAAAGCTTGCAAGCGGCCATCTAAGGTGCATCAATTGGTCCCAACCACCTGGAGTAAAGGAGAATGAAGAACACCAAAGACACAAGGAAAGTATCAGCCCAAGAGACAGAAGGGGCTACATAAACCAGACACTTCATCAGCCTGAGACCAGAAGAACTAGATGGTGCCAGGCTACCACCAATGACCACCCTGACAGGGAACACCACAGAGAGTCCCGGATGGAGCAGGAGAAAGGTGGGGTGCAGAACTCAAATTCTAGTAAGAAGACCAGACTTGATGGTCTGACTGAGACTGGAGGATCCCTGGAAAGCATGGCCCCTGGATTCCCTATCAGCCCAGAACTAAAACAGTTTCCGAGGCCAACTCTTCAGACAGGGATTGGACTGGACTGTGGGACATAAAGTGATACTCGTGAGGAGTATGCCTCTTAGGTCAAGTAGTTACAAGAGAGTAAATGGGCAGCTTCTGTCTGGAGGTGAGATGGGAAGGCAGAGAGGGTTTGGAACTGGTTGAATGGACATGGGGAATCAGAGGTGGAAAGGAGGAGTGTGCTCTCACAGTATGGGGGGAGCAATTAGAGTCACATAACAATGTATGTGTCAATTTTTGTGTGGGGAAAAAAAAAAAGAACAAACAAATCTGTCTTGGAAGAAGTACGACCAGAATACTCCTTAGAAGCAAGGGTGGCGAGACTATGTCTTACATATTTTGAACATGTTTTCAGGAGGGACCGGTCCCTGGAGAAGGACATCATGCTTGGTAAAGTAGAGAGTCAAGGTAAAAGAGGAAGACCCTCAACAGGATGGATTGACACAGTGGCTGCGAGAATAGGCTCAAGCATAACAACAATCGTGAGGATGGCGCAGGACTGGGCAGTGTTTCGTTCTGTTGTACCTGGGGTCGCTATAAGTTGGAACTGACTTGATGGCACCTAACAACAAGAACTTAACAGAAGCTCAGTGTCCCCTGAGTAATGAGTCACCCTTTCTCCTTCCCTCCCACCAGCCCCTGGTAACCACTAATCAACTCTGGTCTCTATACATTTGCTTATTTTAGATTTTTCATAGAAATGAGATCACACAGTATTTGTTTTATTTTTTAAAACCTGCGATCACATGCTGCATTTGGCTGTCTTGTCTCTTTCCCTCCTTTTACCTGGACCTGTTCCCCAGCCTTTTGTCTTACTTATTTGGGTCTTCTGCGACGTTGGCACTCAAGACGTGGCCGAGCCAGTTATTTGGCAGAACGCCCCTCGGTTTGGATTTGCTTAATGGTTTCCTCGTGATTTCACATTTTCTCCCGACAGACTCTGACACAAAAGCCTCCTTGTGTGATAAGAGGACAGCAGTGCTCTCCAGGCTGAGCTGGGGTAGGCGTTGGACCCCCCCTCCTTCCCCTGAGCCTGGCAGCCCCCAACCCACAGTGGGCCAGGCCTCGGATGGAAAGAAGCCGGCGATCCTTCTCGTGACCTCCCAAAGCCACTCTTCCACCTCATTTCCTGGCTCTGGGTCCCCACCCTGCCGATCTGTCCAGGGCTCTGGGCCAGCCTCTGTCCACCGTGGCCCTCCCATCTCCGGATTACTGCAGTGCCGGGCCTGTGGTCTGATGCCTACTGAGACCCCTGGGACCCTGGGGTGACGGGGTCTGTCTGGAGTAGACAGGATGCCGGAGATGGAGGTGCTTTGCCTCTTCCCCCTGTCCCCGAGTCCTCCAGTCAGTCCGCACCAGGTCAACATGGCCCCATCCACCCTGCGGGAGGTGGAGGTCAGGCTGGTTTTACTGGGCTCTTAGCAGGGGCTGCTGTGAAATCTCCCCACTCCTCAGCGGGATCTCCCTTCTTTGCCTGGTCCCAGGCTCCCTGGATTCCACCTGCTCCCATCTCCTCACGCGGCACAGAACTCAGAGTTTTTGTGTCTTTCTATTATGAAACATCACACACCTAACATCATATATCCCTAACGTTGGGGCTCAGTTTCATCTGTTTTTGAACTTTACCTGAATGGACTCATACTCTGTATTTATCTGCCTTGCTACATTAAATAATTTTTTTCCATTGTGGTAAAATATATCTAAAAAATATTTATCCATTTTATAAAAATACAAAATTTGCCATTTTAACCATTTTTAAGTGTACAGTTCAGTAATACTAATTACATTCACCATGCTGTGCAACCATCACCATTATCTATTTCCAAAAATTTTTTATCATCCCAAACAGAAACTCTGTACCCAGTAAGCAATAACTCTGTATCCCCCCTTCAGCCTGCCCCTGGTAACCACTTATAAACTTCGGTCTCTATGCATCTGCCTGTTCTACATATTTCATGTAAGTGGGATCCTACAGTGTTTGTCCTTTTGTCTCTGACATATTTCACTTAGAAAAATGTTTTCAAGGTTCATCCATGTTATAGTAAGTAGTATATATCAGGATTTCATTTCCTTATATAGTTTCCATTGCGTGGAAATAGCACGCTTCATCTATCCATTCATCAGCTGATGGGTACTTGGGTTGTTTCTACCTTTTGAGCATTGTAAATAGTGCGTCTGTGAACGCTGGTGTAGAAGACCCTGCTTTCAAGTCTCTTGGGCATATACTTAGGAGCAGAATTGCTTGGCCACATGGTGACTCTGTGTTTAATCTTGTGAGGAGCCTCTCACTGCTTTTGCTTCGTGTTGCTTGTGACATTCATCCATGTTGTTGGGATAAGCTAGATCTCATTTTCATGGCTGCGTAGTATTCCACGAGGACATCACAATTTATCCATGCTATTCATGGAATATTATGAAACTGTGAGGGTTTCCAGGCCTGGGTGATGAACTGAAAGGCCAGCAGTTCTAACCCACCCAGTGGTGCCATGGAAGAAAGCCCTGGCAATCTGCTTCCATTAACACCCAAGAAAACGCCATGGAGCACAGTTCTACCCTGACACACATGGGGTCGCCGTGAGTCGAAACTGAGTTGAAGGCCACGGATTTGGTTTTTGGTTTAGGATGAGAGTACTAACAGCCCTCACCTCACTGAGCTGTTCCTTGATGTGAGTGGCGGCAGTGCTGCCTGATGGTGAGGTGACCTGTGTTGAGCAGACATCGTTGCTGTTAATTCCAGCCTTTTTTTGTATAAATCCAGAGTTGGTTCATGGAGGCCGCCGGGGCTTCTTTGGATGGGGCAGTGGAGAAGGCCTCTCTGTGGAGGGGTCATTTGATCAGAGGAGGAGTCAGGCATGGGCACAGCATTCCTGGCCAAGGGAACAGCATGTGCAAATCCTCAGAGGTGAGGAGGGAGGAGCTTGCTGTATTGGTGGAAGACGAAGCAGGCCAGTGCAGTTGGGAGAAGCACTGTGGGAGGGTGGTTTGAGGTGAAGGTGGTGGGGCTTGTGGGACACAGTGAGGAGTTTAGATTTGGTTTCAGTTCCTTCGGAAGTCATGATCTGATTTGGTCTTAAAGGGCCCCTTGGCTGCTATGGGGAGAAAGGGTTGTTGGGGGCCAGGCTGG
The DNA here is from genome assembly GCF_000243295.1 of Trichechus manatus latirostris. Classification (NCBI taxonomy): domain Eukaryota; kingdom Metazoa; phylum Chordata; class Mammalia; order Sirenia; family Trichechidae; genus Trichechus; species Trichechus manatus. The sequence goes on along the minus strand of NW_004444067.1, from coordinate 2,438,695 downwards.
AGGCAGAGAGGCCAGCAGGGGACAGTTGTCCAGGCAAGAGAGGATGGTAGCTCAGACCAGGGTGAGGGCAGCAAAATGCAGAGAGGTGAATGGACTCGTGATCTTGTGGTGCGGTGGACTTGGGGGGTGAGGGCCGTGGGGAGACGGGGTGTCTGAGAGAGCTGGTTGTGGGGGGTTCATCCTGGAGCCCTTTCCCTAGATGGAGAGGTTGGGAGAGGGCAACGAGGGGCAGCTGAAGGGGGTATGATTCACGTCTGGTCTCGTTGTCGTGGTGAGGAGAGTCGGGGCCCCTCCTGGTGGCACAGGTTGGGCTGCTGGTTGGTAGACAGCAGAGGGGTCCCCAGCCCACAGGCTGTGGTGAAGTTACCACAGGCTGACCCTCTTGCAGAAGACTCAGCCTTGGCCTGACCCCTGATGCCTCATTTAACAAGACCTCGGCAGGCTCAGGCTGTGCACTTGAACTTGTGCCCATGGGAGCCAAGGACAGCATCTTTAGCAATCCTTGTCTGCTGCATGTTCTCACTCGGAGACTTCTTCAGAATAGGGCCGTGTTCTAGAGTGCCCGATTCACTCCAGACAGCCACACCGTGGGAGCAGGTGTTCACGCCTTCTCTAGCAGATGAGGAGACTTGAAGTGAGGTGGAGCTGAGGGAGAGAGAGCACTTTTTTTTTTTTCATTTAAAATCAAAAAAAATTTTTTTTTTCGTTGTGCTTTAGGTGAAGGTTTACAGAACAAATTGGTTTCTCATTAAAAAATTAACACACATATTGTTTTGTTAAGATTGATTGCCAACTCTGCGACTTATCAACACTCTCCCCTTCTCGACCTTGATTTCCCCGTTACCAGCTTTCCTGTCCCCTCCTGCCTTCTTATCCTCGCCCCTGGGCTGGTGTCCTCATTTAGTCTCATATACATGGTTGAGCTGCATGTGTTATTGTTTGTTATATCGGCCTGTCTAATCTTTGGCTGAAGGGTGAACCTCAGGAGTGACTTCATTACTGAGTTAACAGGGTGTCAGGGGCCATGCTCTAGGGATTTCACCAGTCTCTGTCAGACCAGTAAGTCAGGTCTTTGTGAGTTAGAATTTTGTTCTGCATTTTTCTCCAGCTCTGTCCAGGACTCTCTGTTGTGATCCCTGTCAGAGCAGTCAGTGGTGGTAGCCAGGCACCCTCTAATTGTGCTGGACTCAGTCCGGTGGAGGCTGTGGACTAATCTTTCCCTTGTGTCTTTGATTTTCTTTATTCTCCCTTGCTCCACCTGAGGTGGGACCAGTAGAGTAGCTTAGATGGCTGTTGACAAGCTTTTAAAACCGCAGATGACACTCACTAAAGTAAGGTGTAGAATATTTTCTTTATAAACTATGTTATGCCAGTTGAGTTAGATGTTCCCCGAGCCATGGTCCCCGAGCCCTCAGCCCAGTAAGTCTGTCCCTCAGGAAGTTTGGATGTGTCTGTGAAGCTTCTATGACTTTGCCTTGGTCAAGTTGTGCTGACTTCCCCAGTATTGTGTACTGTCTTACCCTTCACCAAAGTTTACCACTTATCTGTTGTCTAGTTAGTGTTTTTCTCTCCCCACCCCTCCCTTCCCTTATAAACATCAAAGATTGTTTCTTTCTGTGTAAACCTTTTCATGAGGTTTTTAATGGTGGTTTCGTACAGTATTTGTCCTTTTGTGACTGACTTATTTCACTCAGCAGAATGCCCTCCACATTCATCCATGCTGGGAGGTGTTTCACAGATTCGTCATTGTTCTTTATCGTTGAGTAGTATTGCATTGTGTGTATGTACCATTGTGTGTATGTACCATTGTGTGTATGTGCCATTGTTTGTTTATCCATTCGTTTGTTGGTGGGCAGTTAGGTTGTTTCCATCTTTTTGCTATTGTGAATAATGCTGCAATGAACATGGGTAGGCATATGTCTATTCGTGTGATGGCTCTTATTTCTCTAGGATATATTCCTAGGAATAGGATTGGTGGATCATACACTATTTCTATTTCTAGCTTTTTAAGGAAGCACCATATCATTTTCCAAAACAGTTGTACCATTTTGCATTTCTACCAGCAGTACATAAGAGTTCCGATCTCCCTGCCTCCTCTCCAACATTTGTTATTTTCTGTTTTTTTTGATTACTGCCAGTAATTTTGGGGTGAGATGGTATCTCATTTAGTTTTGATTTGCATTTCTCTAATGGCTAGTGGTCGGGAGCATTTCCTCATGTGTCTGTTAGCCACCTGAATGTCTTCTTTGGGAAGTGTCTGTTCATATCCTTTGTCATTTTTAAATTGGATTATTTGTCTTTTTGTTGTAGAGATGTTGGATTTTCCTGTAGATTTTAAATATTAGACCTTTGTCAGATATCTCATAGCCAGATTTTTTTCCCCAGTCTGAAGTTTTTTGATGAGCATAATGTTTAATTTTTAGAAGATCTCAGTTACCTCGCTTATCTTCTGGCGTTTGTGTATTGTTAGTTATGGTTTATATCCTATTTATGCTGTGTATTAGGGCCCCTAGCATTGACTCTATTTTTTTCTTCCATGACCTTTACAGTTTTTGGTTTTATGTTTAGGTCTTTGATCCATTCTGAATTAGTTTTTGTGTATGGTGTGAGGTATGAGTCCTATTTCATTGTTTTACAGATGGACATCCACTTTTGCCAGCACCATTTGTTGAAAAGACTGTCAGAGGTTCCGGCACGTTTGTGCTCCCTTGCAGCATCGCATAACAGCCGTGATCTGGTCTCACACACCAGGCTGTCATGGCAGGGGACAGCACTTTCTGAATTTCAGAAGAGTCTAGGGTGGGCTTTGGGGTCAGACCCGAGTTCCAGGCCCTCTGCCACTGCAGGGTTTTTGCCCTTGGGCAAGTGATTGAATCACCTGAGCCTCAGTTTCCTTATCTGTAAAACAGAGGTAATAATAGGACCTACCTCACTGAGTAATTGTCAGGTTTAAATGAAAGAAAGCATCATTTCCGATGGGATGCTTTGGGCTGCAAGTAACACAAAGCCTACCTGTATCAGTCAGGGTTCTCCGGAGAAACAAAACCAATAGGGACTATATATATATGTATATGTGTGTGTAAATGTATATCTATATATATATATTCCTCTCTTTCTCCCTTCCTTCCTTCCGTTCTTTCTCTTCCCTCTCTCAATTTTATTACTTCTGTGTTAAAATTTTATTTTGTCTTTCTGTCTTCTCTCTCTCAGTTTCCTCCCTCCCTCCCTCCCTTTCTTGGAAATGGCTCATGCTGTTGTGGGGGTTGGCAAGTCTGAAATCTGTCAGGCAGGCCAGCAGGCTGGAAACTCAGCAGGGTTTCTACATTACAGTCTTGAGGCTTCTATGGGAAGGTTTGGGAAACCTCAGTTTTTGCTCTTAAAGCCTTCAACTGATTGAATGAGACCCACTCACATTGTGGAGGGTAGTCTACTTTACTTAAAGTCAACTGATTGTAAATGTTAACCACCACTTCCCTGCCAGGGCTTCTGTAGATGTTAATCACATTTAAATACCTTCATAGCAACATCCACACTATCCACATCTTCTAGTTCTTCAAAAGAAGCCAGAAATCCAGAATTTATCATCTGGTTTTAACATATATTGTCAACAAATTCAAATCTTTTGAAAATACCACATGATCCAAAACACATCCATTGACCAAGTAACTGGGCACCATCTGTGTCACAATGAGTTGGAATCAACTTGACAGCAACGGGTTTTTTGGTATAGCTTAGCCAAGTGGACACACAAGATTAACCATCACACTACCTCAGAGTGGCTTGTATACTACAAATGTTTTATTATTGCTCTTAATAAGAGACTGAAGGTGGTAGGTACTTCCAGATTTGTTCAGCAGTTCAACACTATTGGGGCACTGGGTTGATGTCTCTGTGATGCTCTTGACCTTGCCCTCATGGCCTCAAGATGGCTGCCATAGCGCCAGACGTCACACTCTCACACAACATCATTCAAAGCCTAAAGAGAGGGATGGAACAATGGGAGGGATGCACCCAAGTTTTCCTCTTTTATTGGAAGAGGAATTTTCCCCAGAAGCCTGCAACAGACTTCCTCTCCCTTCTCACTGGCCAGAACATGAACCTAGCCCTACACTAGAGTCTGTGCCCACCTTCCCTGAGATTTAAGTCTTTCTGTCCAATACTAGAAGCAAGTCAGGTTCTGTTTGCAGCGGGGGTGGGGGAGAAGGAGTAGAGATAGCTTTTGGGTGGGCATTGAACAGAGTCTGCCACATGTGTGTCAAATGCTTATTTAGTGTACAGCCTGGCAAATGGTCAGCACCCAGTAAATGCTGACGTCATTGCCATTAGCCTACTGCTTATCGAGTGCACAGAACTGACCCCAGCAACCAGCACCCAGATCAAGAGACAGAAATCCCCCAGGGTCCCACCAGTCACTACCACCCACGGGTAACCATCACCTTGGCTTCTTACAACATAGATAGTAACGTATTTTTACCTGTTTTCGTACTTTATAAAAATGCAATTCCACCGTAGATACTCTTGCGCCTGGCTTCTCTCGCTCCACATTGTGAGAGTCATCCATGCTGTGCACAGGTGTAGGTTGTTCTGGGTCATTGCTGTGTGTAGGTGTAGGTTCTTTCTCATTGTTTCCTGTCTGGGGCTATTGGGATCCAAGAACATTGGTACACAAGTCTTCGTGTAGACATGTTTTTACTTCTCTCGGGCAACACCCAGGCACGAGATCACTGGGGTGCAGGGCATGTATATGTTCCAAAGTGGCTGTGCCACCTGTCACTCCCACCAGGAGGATGTGAGTGGTTAGTTGCTTGCCAATGCATGTCAACAAACTCACCTGATGTCCCTGAGTTCTTCCTATTGTGTAGCTGAATTACTGTGAGTAACATACCCTCTTTCCCGCTGCACATTCAGCTCCCTGAGGGCAGGAATCCCAGCTGATTGATTTTGTCTGTCACAGTACTTAGCACCTGCCTTGAGCTTATAGACACTCAGGAAGTGTTGGAATGAATGAATGAATGCTGTGCTCTCATCCTTTGTTACCCTAGGTTGGGATTGCAAACTCAGATGCCCATAAGAGCCGTACAGGCAACACAAATGAGTGAAGCAGCCTGGGGTGAGCGACAGAGAGTGGTGGGGCTTGAGGAAGCTGGAGGGCACACTCTGTCTAGGGTGGCAGCTGCTGCTCAGCTCCAGCGGGCTGGGGCCGTGTGGGGATGCAGGCCCAGTGTGGGCGCATTTCACAGTTTTTCAAAAGAAGCCAGAAATCCAGAATTTAACATATTGTCAACAAATTCAAATCTTTTGAAAATACCACGTGATCCAAAATGGCTCTGCCAGCCACATCTGGCCCCTGGGCTGACAGTTTGTGGAGTTGGTGTGGTGTGATGGATCGCTTTTATATGGCCTTTGTCACCATGGTTTTGTAATTCCCACCGAGTGATTGGGTGGGACTATGCAAATAAGGTGCTAGTGGCCCATCAGGGGCATCGAGCAGCTTACTGATAATGCCGATAAGGTGCATGACACCCTTGTGGGGGTAAGACCATGCAAATAAGGTGTATGCAACCTTAACGAGGGGGTTGGTGAGTTTTGCCATCCCACTAGGCTTAAAATGAGCCATCCCAGAGATGAGAAGGAGGGACCTTACTACCACCAAGAAAAGATGGGAGCACAGTGCGTCCTTTGTACCTGGGATCCTTGCACTGGGAACATCCTGGACCCAGGAGACAGAGAGAGCTGTAACACCGGAGACAGTGAGAGACAGTGAGAAACAGTGGCAGAGAAATGGCCGCAGCAGAGGCAGCGGAATCAGGAGACCAGCAAGAGACAGCGTGGTGGCCTTCCTGACCCACGGAGTGAGTGAGCTGAGTGCCTTTGGGCTGAGGCTCACTGGCAGAGTAGGGTGCCTCTGGGCACTATCAGTGGAACTAAAGAGCTTTGTAACACTTGCCTAAATAGGGCAGAGGCCGGGCAGAGTGGCAGAGGGGCTGAGGGGCCGAGGGCCAGAGAGAGGACTGTCTGTCGGCATGGCTGAGAAGAAGCTGTCCTGGCCAAAGAACTGAGTCCTTCCTGATCCTGAATTATAACCTGGTATTTCCCTAATAAACCCCATAACGGTGGGTATGATCTGTGAGTTCTGTGTGGCCACTGCAACAAATTATTGAACCCAGCAGAGAAGTAGAGAGTGCCGTGGGAGGGATGGCTGGTGTCAGAATTGGTAAAAAGGTTGGAGGGTGGAGGTATGTCTGACCTCTGCCTCAAAGGAATCAGCCTTGGGCTGTTGATCTTGATTCTCCTTCCCGCTTGTGAAGTTAGGGGAGGTCTGACACCTCCGCCTCACCATTCTCAGAGTTGGCCTCAAGAAGACGGAAGATTGGTCTGTGTTTTTGTTGTTGTTTTTGGGTGGGGTAGAGGTTTTAAGAGATTTTTTTAAAGCTTGTTGTTATGAAAAATGCCAAACATACATAGAAATAGAGAGAACAGGTTGATGATGGTCTGTGTACCCCTCACCTGCTTTGTCTTCTCATCACGGCCACTCCCGTTTCATCTGTCCCCGCCCCCCCCCCCCATTTTTCCCCTTCCTGAATTATTGTGAAGCAAATCTCAGACATTATTCCATCTGTACGTGTCCCTAACGCGGAAATTCTCAAACTGGAGCGAGCCTCAGAATCCTGGAGGGCTGTGAGAAGACAGATTCCTGGGCCCCGCCTCTCAGAGCTTCTGACTCAGTGGGTCTGGGCTGAGGCCTGAGAATCTGCATTTCTGTCAACTTCCCAGTTGATGCTGCTGCTGCTGGCCTAGTGATCCCACTCTGAGAACCACTGCTCTAACAGATACGTCATCAACAACAAAGTGAGGCAGAGCAAAACCCGCAGACGTCACCTCAATGCTATTGGCACACCTGAAGTCATCCCATAGTATAGCAGTGATACTAGTTGATGGTACTGCTCAAATGTTCAGAAATTCCCTGGGGCCTCCACCTCCAGGAAGGAGCCCTGGTAGCACAATGGTTAAGCACATGGCTGCTAACCAAAAGGTCGGTGGTTTAAACCCACCATTCGCTCCGTAGGGGAAAAGACCTGGCAATCTGTTCCTGTAAAGATTACAGCCTAGGAAACCCTATGGGGCAGTTCTCCGTCATTTAGGGTTGCTGTGAGTCGGATGGTGTAGTGGTTAAGAGCTACCCCTGCAAACCAGCAGGTTGGAAGTTCAGACCCACCAGCCACTCCTTGGAAACCCTATGGGGCAGTTCTACCCTGTCCTATAGGGTCGCTATGAGTCAAAATCGGGTTTGGTTTTGGATAAGTCAGAATAGACACAACAGTACCCAACAATAGCCACCTCTCCCAGGAAGCCTCTGCCTGGGCCCTCAGCCCCTTGCTGTTAAGTCCCTTTGGGGAGGCTGAGGAAGTGTTTCTCAGTGGTTAGCACAAAGGCGCCAGCATACCTGTTTCCTGGCCCCGGCTCAGCCTGGATGCTTCTCAGGAACTCTAGGACCCTTGAGTTGCTCTAACCCCTAGCTGTCTCTACTCTCTTCCGCCTGTCTGTGGGAAGCTGCTGGCATTATTTATTCTTTTTTTGGTGGTAAAATATATATAGCAAGAAATTTACCATTTTAACCATTTTAAGTATGCAATTTGGTGCTGGTAATCACACTCACAATGTTGTACAGCCATTACCACTATTTCCAGAACTTTTTCATCACCGCAGGCAGAAACCCTGTATCCGTTCAGCAATACCTCGTCTCCCTAGTCCTTAATAACCTCTCATTGACTTTCTGTCTCTCTGTATGTGACTGTTGTAGGTATTTCACGTCAGTGGGATCGTACAGTGTTTGTCCTTCTGTGCCTGCTTCTTTCACTCAGCATCGTGTTTTCCGGGTTCACCCGTGTGGTAATATGTCCCAGAACTTCGTTTCTCTGTGTAGCTGAGAAATACTCCATTCTATGGAGGGGGCTCAGTGGTTAAGAGCTTGGCTGCTAACCAAAAAGTCCACGGTATGAATCCACCAGCTGCTTCTTGGAAACCCTGCAGGGTAGTTCTGCCCGGTCCTGTAGAGTCGCTCTGAGTCGGAATCGATGTGCTGGCAATAGGTTTGGGTTTTTTTTTTGGTTTATCGATGTACCGCAGTTCGTTTATCCATTCATCCATTGAAAGACGCTTGGGATGTTTCCACCTTTTGGCGGTTGGGAACAGCACTGCTGTGAACATGGCTGTACGAGGATCCTGCTGGCCTTTGAGGCCTGCTTTTGGTAAGATCCAGTTCTGACGCCGCCCAGGAGGTGGGGAGACGGAGATGGCCCCGCAGCACTTTCAGCTCTCCAAGGTCCGTGCAGACCAGCCGGGAGCTCCTGGCATTTCCCTCCTTTGTGACTGAGGATGAAGCCCAAAGCCAGGTTTCTCTTTGGTCTTACCGTCAGGAGGTCAGGAGGTCAGGAGGCGTCCTGTTCCCTCCACCCCCCCCTGCTCTGGCCCCCCCGTTGTAGAACAAAGGTCCCCCTGCTGGGTCACTTGAAAGGCTGAAAGGCGCTGCCTGGAGCATGTCCTGCCGCACCCAGAGCCTCCTGCATGCGTTTCTCTTAAGGCTGGTCAGGCTGCAAACAGAAGCCCGTTCAAACCAGGGAGTGGGCCGAGCCATCCTGGGCCTGAGGGTTGATGTTAAAGAGAACAGCTGAGCCTCCCAGAGCGTCCCGAAGCCCACCTTGTCTGATCTGCCCTGGCTCATGTGCTGGGTGGACACCCAAATGGTGACTGGGCCTGGGGGACTTGTAAACAGATATATAGGAATTTCAGATGCCGATAATAGCAGGAAGATAGTATGGTGTGATGGACAGAAGGTGAAAGGGAAGCCCTTTTTCAGAAAGGTGGTCTTTATGTCCATTTTGTTCACCGTTGTGTGCCCAGGCCTCGAACAGAGCCTGACATGTAATGGATGCTCAGTAAATACTGCTGAGGGAATAAAGAATGTTCAGGTGGCTTTAGACTTGAAACGAGAGGGGTCACCTATGTGGGCATTGGGCAGGGGGTAGTGCCCTAGGAGGAGTAAACGGTCAGTGCAAAGGCCCTGTGGCAGAAAGTTGCCTGGCAAGCTCAGGCACAGCAAGGCCAGTGGGGCTGAAACAGAGGGAGGGAGGTGGGCAATGAAACTGGAGTCTCCAAGGAGCCATGTTGTCACTGCTAGGAGTTTGGATTTTGTTCCAGATAATAGGGAGCCCTTGGGGGATTTTGAGCAAGGGGGTGACATGATCCGACTCAAAACTCTGGGGAGAATAGACGGGGGGCAAGAGCAGAAGTGCATAAATCAGCAGCAAGGCTGCTGCACCAGTCCAGGCGTGCGACGGTGGCCCCGGGATGGTGCCAGAGAGATGTAGATAGATCTGGAGAGTGTTTTGGAAGGAGAGTAGCCAAGACTTGTTGATGAGTGGATGTTGGTGTCGGGTGTCATCAAGTAGATTCTGATTCACAGCAACCCCATGTGACAGAGTAGAACTGCCGCATAGGGTTTTCTAGGTTGTGATCTTTATGGGAGGAGATGGCCGGGTCTTTCTCCTGCGGAGCTGCTGATGAGTTCAGGCCGACTGCTTAACCATTGTGCCACCCAGGGCTCCTTGGTTAGGTGGCGTTGCTGTGTGCCATCGAGTCAATTCCAACTCACAGTGACTCTACAGGACAGAGTAGAAATGCCGTAGGGTTTCCAAGGCTATAAATCTGGGGGGGTGTTTAGTGGGAGGGGAATGGTGGAGTCAAGAATGACTGCTTCTTAGTGTAAGTGACACGCCATTAGCTTAGCAATATGCTTGGGTCTCCCGTGACAGCTTTCCTTTTACTCTTCTTACCTTGGCCCTTTAAAGCTAAGTGAAATCGAGACATTAAACAAGGGCGTGGTTCCAGAGTTTCAGGGCAGGCTGGCATATGCTACTCTCCTTCCTGCGCTGGCAGGCTCCATGGGGCTGGGGGCACTTCTGGAGCTTTGGGTTCAGGGTGTAGTGAATGACTATCCTCGATCCTTAGTGGGTAGGGCTCATCCTGCCCCGGGAGCTGACTCGAGCAGACGGCCGGCCCCTTGGCTCATCTGGTCAGAGATGGTTCCTTGACCCATTTCCTGTTATTCCCAGGGGAGGAGCTGAGTTTTGCAACCCGAGGCCCAGGTCGGCCTGTGATTTGTTTGTGAAGCTCCTGTGTGCCCTGAGCACAACGGGGAGGGTGGAGAGAAATGTGGGGACACCGGCCTAGATGTGGATATAGAAGCTGCACTCAGCCTCCCAGCCTGTGTCCGAAATCTGTGAAACAGGCGTGTTGAGAATTGAAAAAGGTGAAGTAGGTGGAAGTGTTTGGGTACCTGAGCACTGCTAATATAGACAGTGGATGTGATTCTCCTGCTTCTCCCTCCCCAGGCTTTTCGGGGCAGGGAGCTCATCGTGTTCATCTTTGTGTCTTTAAATGCCTAGCATAGCTTCTCGCACAGGGTGTGAGATGGTACAGTGAATGAACTAGAATCCTAACAGGAGGTCAGAGCACGCTCATTTGGGACGAGGTAGTTCCTGAAGGCTTCATGAAAGAGGCGGCTTGGATGAGTGAGGTTTCAGACTTGGAGGTCAGGGCGTTCTGGAAGCCGGGAGAAGTAGTAGAGCAGCGTGTATGGGAAAGGCGTTTTCACTTACAATAATTCCTTTGAGATTCATCCATGGATTCATTGCTGAGTAGCATTGCATAGTATGGATATATAGCAGTTTGTCTATCTGACATTTGGGTTGTTTGCACATGTCATTATTTTTAAAAATATGTGTTTTTGATGGACATTTAGTTGAGTTGTGCTCTTAAAGACCCTTCAGTGTTTGCATAGGCTGTGGCTTCTGCTGGGAATGCCCTCCCCATCTTCTGTTCCTGGCAAAGCCCAACTCAGTTTTCAGTGTTGTTTTGGGTGCCGTTGAGTTGGTTCCAACTCATAGTGACCCATGTACAACAGAATGAAACACTGCCTGGTCCTGTGCCGTCCTCACAATCGTTGCTATGTGTGAGCCCGTTGTTGCAGCCACTGTGTCAGTCTATCTCGTTGAGGGTCTTCCTCTTTGTCACTGACTCTCTACTTTACCAAGCATGATGCCCTCCTCCAGGGACTGGCCCCTCCTGATAACATGTCCAAAGTGCGTGAGACTAAGTCTCACCATCCTCACTTCTAAGGAGCATTCTGGCTGTACTTCTTCCAAGATTTGTTCATTCTTTTCGATGTCCATGGTACATTCGATATTCTTTGCCAACACTATAATTCAACAGCATCAATTTTTCTTTGGTCTTCCTTATTCATTGTTTAGTTTTCACATGCATATGAGGCGATTGAAAATACCATGGTTTGGGTCAGGCACACTTAGTTCTTAAAGTGACATCTTTTTTTTTTTTTTTTTAACCCTTTAAAGAGGTCTTTTGCAGCAGATTTGCCCAATGCAATATGTTGTTTGATTTCTTGACTGCTGCTTCCATGGGCGTTGATTGTGGATCTGAGTAAAATGAAATCCTTAGCGACTTTAATATTTTCTCTTTTCTCAATACCCAGCTTCAGATGTCCCCTCCTCCAGGCAGCCTTCCTGACTGCTGCAGGAATGTATTCGAAGGATCTTGTTAGACTGGATAAGTGGGAGTTGTGTCCAGCAAGGGATCACTTCGGCCCTCTCACACAATCTCTGTGTTCCAGGGCCACGATCTTTGACCTTGGGAAGTGGGGGCAGAATCAGCTATATTAAACAAAAGGCCGTGAGCTTGGCCAGCCCAGCACTGTTATCTAATCAGCTGCCTGGTCCAGATGCCTCAGCCCAGTGTGATTGAAAGAAAGTTATCCTGCTGATCAAAACCAGTGCAAAGTCCACCCCCCACCCAGGGGGTGGGAATATGGCAGCTGACAGGGGAAGGAGGGGTCATTTCATGCCCGGAGGCTGCACTGCTGGCCTTCTGGATGTCCTGGGGTCTGGCAAGCCCTGTTCTAGGTACTCTATCTCTATGGACTCATTCACACCTCACAACGGCCCCAGGAGGTGGGAGTCATCCTTATACCCATTTTGTAGGTGAGGAAACTGAGGCCTACAGAGGGTCGGCGACTTATCCACAGTCACTCAGATGAAAGGGACAGAGCTGAGTCTCTGAAGATTCCCGGTGGGTGAGGAGTGCTAAATGGATGGGGGGAACCCTAGAGCCCCGAAGCCCCTTCTCTTGGAAGGATAGACAGATGCGTGGCTGTATCTGGAGACTTACTGTTGTGGCCACAGTTTCTCCACAGCATCTGGGTGAGCAGGACATTGGATGAGGAAAGCACAGGGGATTCCGGAGGCTTCCCTGGCCCAGCTGTCTTTGCGGAGCAGTGCGGCCTCGGGGGGAAGCAGTGAAGGGAAACTGGTTTCATTTTTATTTTTTTATTCTGGTGACATATAGAAAAGAAAACATTTGCTGTTTCAACCATGTTTACATGTACAATTCATTGCAGCGATTACACTCGCCGTGTTGTGCGGCCCTCACCGCCGTGATCCTTGCATCGCCCTTCACAGAATCTCGGTGCCCCCGAAAGCATGACTCCCCCGCCCGCCTCCCCAGCCCCCGGTAGCCACTGATGAGCTTCGGGCTCTGTCCATTCGTCTGTTCTGGATGTTCCCCGTAAGCGGCTTCCTACAGTGTCTGCCCTTTCCGTCCGCCTTCTTTCACTCAGCGTCACTCTGTGAAGCTTCGTCCGGGTCGTAGCGTGTACGGTGCTTCGTTTCTCCTAATGGCTGAGTGATATTCCTCTGGGAGCCCTGCTGGCGCAGTGGTCAAGAGCTCGGCTGCTAACCAAAACGTCAGCAGTTCAAATCCACTAGGCACTCCTGGGAAACCCTATGGGGCAGTTCTACTCTGTCCTATAGGGTTGCTATGCCTTGGAACCGACTCGACGGCCCCCTAACAAGAACAATTATTCCATTGTGGGGATGGACCCCATTCTGTTTATCCGTCATCTGCTCATAAAACACTGGGTTTTGATGTCATGTTTTCACCAGCAGAGGGAAGCTGGGTGGGGGCCGGACCCCCGTTCCCGTTCCCGAGACTCTCTGTGAGTGAGAGGTTGGCAGAGAGGGGATGGGGCTCTGCCTCCCGGCCTCCTCTCTGTCGGCCTGTCTGTGTTGCCATGGGTGAAAGTCTTCAACGATTTCAGTCCTGGGGGATCTCTCCTGGCAGCCTCGGGGTGAGGTCTGACTTCTGCTGGCCAAGCCCTGCGGAGCCCGAGAGTCTCACTCCTGGTGTCAGCCCAGCTGGTGGGTCCTGGGGGGAGCCACGCCACCTCACTGGGCCTCAGTTTGCCCCCTGTAGCCCCCTCCCTCCGTGTACTGGTGCCGATAAAGGCACCAGCAGATTTGGGAAAGGGGTGGCTGTGGCCCATGATGCTTGATTTGGCTCCTGTGTGTGTTAGATTTTGAAAAACAAGTTGCCAATAGTTAAACAATTGGGAGATGTCGTAGAGAGATCCAGATTTCTGGTGGCTCTTGAAACACGGAAGGGTCTGGAACAACTTGACCCATGGAACCTCAGGACACTGCTGGCCAGAGAGGAGTGGCAGCCACCGCCTTTGCAGGAACATGACCCCTTCACCTCTCCAGTGACCTCCCCGACCCCGCCTGGCTGGCTCCCGAACCTTGGACATGCTGCCCGCTGTGACGATGATGGTGCAGGTGCCAGGGGAGCAAAGATGGATGGGTGCTTCTCTGCTCCGGGAGCTCACCACTTACTCAGTGCCCAGGGGAGGGACAGGAGCCAGGAAGGGTGTGGTTACTGGACCCTGGTGGCCAGCAGGACAGTTCACGGTTCAGAGCGTGGACTCTGGGCTCGTCTTCTGGGTTCAAGTCCCAGTGTCGCTACTCACTGGCCATGTGGCTTCCGGCAGCTTACAAGCCTTCTGTGCCTCAGTTTCCCCATCTGCAAAATGGGGCTAATAATGGACTTACCACCTTGGTGTGAGGGTGGAATAAGCTAGCATGTGCGGATGTTTAGAACTGTGCCTGGCGTATGGTCAGTGCCATGGAAGTGTCAGCTGCTGTTAATAGGAGGATTACGAATAGTATTAGTTCTGTGTGTGTGCTGAGCCAAGGGGTTGTCCTCCACCCCTGGGGCCTTGGCTGCCCCAGCTGGAAAGAGCAGGTGTGCCAGCGTGTGAAGTCCTTAGCACAGGATCACGGCTGTCCTCTGCGGAAGTTGGGGTGAGGCCGACTCCACCTTGCCCACTCACCTTGGAGGAGCCCTAGCAGGCGCCCTGTGGGGCCAGGGGTCAGGTCTCTCATCTCCTGATTTTGTTCATGAGAACCCCGAAGTCTGCGTTTTATATTAAATCTCCCGAGTGTTAGTTCTCGACGATGAATTCAGCTTTTCTTTTTTTCAGTGCTGTGTAGGTCAAAGCAGACAGAGATGTGGTTACAGAGTCACTCGCCCTGTTGTACAGATGGGCAAACTGAGGCTCAGAGAGATAACTACTGACCCGAGGGGCCCAGCAGGGGGTGACTGGGACCCAGCTGCCTGCAAATCTGCTCAGGGACAGGGGACTAGGCCTGGCTGGCCAGCCCTGGCCCCCACCTCCTCCCGAACTTCTGCGTGTTGGTTCTGGCTGTTTGAGGACAGTGGGGGTGGCTGTCCTTGTCCTGGAAGGCCATGTTCAAAAGAAGGTGGAAGGTGATGCAAGCCACCTCAGCTGCCTCGCTTTGTGACATTGGCCTGCGTACATTCATCTGATGGCCTAGGGGCCGGGGCTGGGCAAAGAGGGCCTGTGAACGCAGTGGGGGCTGGTGAAGCAGCCGACTCAGGTTGGAGGATGTCACTGTGCCCCTGGACAGGGCACGGCAGAGCCGGAGGCATGTAAAAATGGCTTGGCCGGAGCGTCTGACTTCCTCTAAACTTCACGAGGGGGAGAGAAAATCACCATCAGCATCAGCTCAAAGCTGATTCCTGTGAGGGGGTGGTCAGACATACCTCCTCTCTTCAACCTTTTTACCAATTCTGACACCAGCCATCCCTCCCACGGCACTCTCTACTACTCTGCTGGGTTCGATGATTCCTTGCAATAGCCACACAGAATTCACAGACCATACTCACAGGTGTACAGATGAAGCTGGCTGAGACCATGGCCTGGGATTTATTAGGGGAGTAACAGGTTACAATTCAGGACCAGGAACAACTCAGGAGACAGTTCTTAGATCAGGACGGCCTCTTCTCAGCTGTGCCCACAGGCAAGCCTCTCTCTGGCCCTTGGCCCCTCAACCCCTCGGCCCGGCCTCTGCCCTGCTTGGTCAAGTGTTACAAAGCTCTTTAGCTCTGCCAGTAAGTGCCTGGGGTCACCCAACTCCATAAGGAAGCCTCTGCCCGAAGGCGCTCAGCTCTCTCACTCTGTGGGTCAGCACACCCACAGTAACTGCACTGCTCTGTGGGCCGGGAAGTCCATCGCCATCTCGCGCTGGTCTCCTGGTTCTGCTGCCACCATTTTTCTGCCATTGCTTCTTGCCATCTTGCGCTGTCTCCAGCGGTGTTACAGCTCTCTCTTTCTGTCTCCTGGGTCTAGGAGGTTCTTAGTGCAGGGATGCCAGGTCCAAAGGATGCACTCCACTCCCGTCTCTTCCTGGTGGTAGTGAGTTCCCCCCTCTTCCTGCTTCTGGGATGGCTCATTTTAAGCCTAGCTGGATGGCAGAACTGACCAATCACCTCATTAAGGTTCTATACACCTTATTTGCATGGTCTTACCCCTACAAGTGTGCCATGCACCTTATTTGCATTATTAGCAAGCTATCCAATCCCCTTGGTGGGCCACAAGCACCTCATTTGCATACTCCCACCTAACCATATAAAAGTGATGCATTGCACTGCAAAGAGCAAAGCTAACCTGGGATTAGAGGCAAAGGTCTCTGACAGTCACACTGGCTGAGTGGGTTGCAGGCCTTTTAAGAAAATTAAGTCATTGCCAAGCTTTATAAATCAGGAGCTTTCACATAAATGTCTATTTCTGGTTGTTTGTAAAAAATTGCCATGTTTGCATCTCCTTCTGCTCACCCCCACACACTCTGCCCCAGCCATACGGTCCTCCTCATTGCCCCTCCAGTTCCCTTCAAGCAGCCCCTGCGCTAGGGCCTTTGCACTGGCTGCTCCTACTACGTGGGACTCGGCTCTCCCGGATCCACATAGTTCTCTCTCCCTTCCCACCTTCAGTTTCTGTTTCATTTTGTTGTTGTTTATTTTCTTACATCTTACCTACCTGACCACCACCCTGAAAACTGCAGTCCTTTTCCTCCTCTGCTTTGTTTTCCCCACCCTCTGTCAGAGCACAGCTGCTGCCTTGATTGTCTGATGTCTGTCTTTCTCCCTGCAGAGTAGGGATTTGAGTCTATTTTGTTCACTGTCCTACCTGCAGGTCTTGGAGCAGTGCCTGGCAGGTAGTAGGCTCTCAACAAATGTTTGGTGAGTGAATGAATAAGTAAACGAGTGAGTGAATGAATGAAAGAACAAGTGAGTGAATAAATGAGTGAGTGAATGAATGAGTGAATGAACAAATGAGTGAATAAGTGAGTGAATGAATGAGTGAATGAAAGAACAAGTGAGTAAATAAATGAATGAGTGAGTGAATGAATGAGTGAGTGAGTGAATGAATGACTACATGTGGCCACAAGGAGCCCGCATTCCTGCATGGTGCTGTAAACTGCAGCTGCCCGGCAGCCACCTCCTCTAGTTGGGGCATGGGCCCCCCTCATTTGCCACATCCCCTGATCAGCATTAGCTGTAATCATTAAAATGCATTTTTAAAAATAACTGGCATGAATACATTATCTGTTAACCTTACTTTTAATTATATAAACTGGGCAGGGGGCAGCGCCTGGGAAGGGCTCTTCCTCCACCTCTAGTCCCCACAGCCCCCGCCTGGGGGCATGTGGGGGGTGGGCGAGGGACAGGTGCCCACAGTGCACCCACAGACCTGCTTGTCTCGCCACTGCAGAATGTGCGCATCGACCCCAGTAGCCTGTCCTTCAACATGTGGAAGGAGATCCCCATCCCATTCTACCTCTCCGTCTACTTCTTCCACGTGGTCAACCCTGAAGAGATCCTGAAGGGCGAGAAGCCGCAAGTGCAGGAGCGTGGGCCCTACGTGTACAGGTGAGGGCGTGTGCAGGTGAGGGGGTGTGCAGGAGAGGGCGTGTGCAGATGAGGGCGTGTGCAGGTGAGGCGTGTGCAGGCGAGGGGGTGTGCAGGAGAGGGCGTGTGCAGGCGAGGGGGTCTGCAGGCGAGGGCGTGTGCAGGAGAGGGCGTGTGCAGGTGAGGGGGTGTGCAGGAGAGGGCGTGTGCAGGTGAGGGCGTGTGCAGGTGAGGGGGTGTGCAGGCGAGGGCGTGTGCAGGTGAAGCTGGCTGAGACCAGGGCCTGGGATACCTGGCTACGCTCATGGGACTCAGAGTGGACTGAAGGTGGTGCTGCCAGGCTGAGTCCCAGAGCTGGTTCCAGAAGCAGGCCAGGCACAGCAGGGAAAAGCAGCAGTGCAGGAGGGGGCCTTTGTGGAGCAGTGAGAACGGTGGTGTGGCTCTGGGTGGAGAGTGTGTGTGTGTGTGAGTGTGTGAATGTGAGAGAGAGGTACACACATCCAGGGCTGAGCTCTAGGCAAGCAGGACCTCCTTGCCAAACCTAAGCTCTTTTCGGGTCTCACTGCTCTGCCTTGGTCATTCATTCATTTATTCCACACACTAAGCAAGGGTTGGCTGTGTGCCAGCCATGGTTCTGGGCAGCAGGGAGACATGAGGGAATAAGACAGAGAAAGTTCACTGCCTCACAGAGCTGACCCTCATGCTCGGGGGGTGAATACAGGTAAGAACTCAGGAAATAAACGAATGATGTGATGTCAGGTAAGGAGTATTAAGTGTTAGGAAGAAAACCCAGCAGGGTAAGAGCATAGTCTTTGTGTGTGTGTCTGCATGTGTGTGTCTATGTGTGTGGGTATCTGCATGTGTGCGTATGAGCGTGTCTGCATGTGTGTGTGTGTGTCTGTTGTAGGTAGTAGGGTGGTCTGGCAAGGCTTCTTGGCCTTTCGTGCGAGGGAAGGAGCCATGGGGAAAGGTGTCCCAGGCAGAGGGAACAGCACATGTAAAGGCCCTGAGGTTAGAAAGAGCCGGATGTGTTTGTGGAGCAGCAGGGAGGCCAGCATGACTGGGAGGGGATGAGCTGGGTTGGGAGGGCAGGGGATGAGGGCAGAGAGGGGCCGGGACCCTTCATGCTGGTCCTGGGGCCTAGGGCAGCACTCTGGGGGGCTGCAGGAGCCTGGAATGGAACAGGGGGTCTTGGAGGAACACTTCGTTGTGTCAGACCAGTGTTTTTTGGTGCCACTTGTGTGCGAGGCATTGGGGACACGAGGATGGACAGACAGATGCTATCTACTGAGGGCATAGGGTCAGAGCAAATGTACATGTTCCAGAGAAATAAAACTGCAGTGATGAACCAGTGCTGGGCAAGTGTTATGGACTGGATTGTGTCCCTCAAAAATGTGTGTCAGTGCTCTGACCAGGATCACAACAGAGGGGTCTGGACAGAGCTGGAGAAGGACATAGAGCATAATTCTAACTCACAAAAAAAAAGACCAGATTTACTGGCCTAAAGGAGACTGGAGAAACCTTGAGAGTATGGCCCCCAGACACCCTTTTAGCTCAGTGGTGAAGTGACCTCCGAGGTTCACTGTTCAGCCTGGGAGTGGACAGCCCCGTAAAACCAAATGAGACTAATGAGGTACAGGAGTCCAGTGACACGGGCCAGAAGGCAGAAGGGGACAAGGAAGCTGGTGATAGGGAACCCAGGGTTGAGTAAGGTTATTGTTGATGTGTTGTGAGATTGTTAACCATTGTCATAGGGCAACATTTGTAGTAACTATTAAATGAGAAACTATTTTGTTCTGTAAGCCTTCATCTTAAGTGAGAATAACAGCACAATTCGAAGAGGGTATCAATGTCACTGAACTGTGCATGTAGAAATTTGTGAAACGGTGTATCTTTGGCTTTGTGTATTTTCACCAAAAAAAAAAAAAAAGATTGAGAAGTTAGAGGGTTGATATGTTGTGGGGTTGTTAACCAATGTCATAAAACAACATGTGTACTTCTGTTTCATGAGAGACTATTTGTTCTGTAAGCCTTCACCTGAAGTACAATTAAAAAAAAAAAAAAATGTGTGTCAGCTTGGCTAGGCCATGATTCCCGGTATTGTGTGCTTGTCCACCATTCTGCCATCTGATGGGATTTTCCTGTGTGTTCTAAGTCCTACACCACCAGGCACATCATCACGAGTTCCTGGCTCTGCGCTCCAACCACTTTGCCTCCTCTGTTCTTAAACATTCCTCGCTCCCTCCTACCTCTGAACCTTTGCACATGCAGTTCCTCCGCCTGGAGCACCCCCCTCCCATCCCTGTTGTCTTAGTCATCTAGTGCTGCTTTAACAGAAATACCACAGGTGGGTGGCTTTAACAAACATAAATTTACTCTCTCATAGTCTAGGAGGCTGGAAGTCTAAATTCAGGGCGTCAACTCCAGGGGAAGATTTTCTCTCTCTGTTGGCTCTTCAGGAAGGTCCTTGTCATCAATCTTCCCCTGGACTCGGAGGGTCCAAAAGACGCACCATTCTCCTGGCACTACTTTCTTGATGGTGTGAGGTCCCCATGTCCCTCTGCTCGCTTCTTTCCTTTGTATCTCAAAAGAGATTGACTCAAGACACAACCTAATCCTGTAGATTGAGTCCTGCCTCATTAACATAACTGCCTCTAATCCTGCCTCATTAACATCACACAGGTTAGGATTTATGACAGGTAGGAAAATCACTTCAGATGACAAAATGGTGGACAATCACACAGTACTGGGAATCATGGCCTAGCCAAATGGACATATACTTTGGCTGGACACAGTTCAATCCATGACAGCAGCCCAGGTGAAGATCCTCTCTGGCCACAGAATCCTGGCACTGGTGGTTTTACTGCTAGTGTAATATCAAGAGGGGGAAAGTGGAGGGATGAGGCCTGACAGCTGGGCAGGCCGGATAGTGAGGGCCTTGGAGGACATGTAGTAGGAGTCTGATGTCCTATATGCCAAGAAGTGTTGTGGGTGAGTAAATGACATGATCTGATTTCTATTTTTCAAAGAATTCATCTGGATGTTTTGTGGAGAATGGATTGAAGAGGCAAGAAATAGTAATAATAACAAACAAAGCAAAAAAACCAAACCCGTTGCCATCAAGTCGATTTCAATTCATAGCGACGCTATAGGACGGAGTAGAACTGCCCCATAGGGTTTCCAAGAAGCAGCTGGTGAATTCGAACTGCTGACCTTTTGGTTAGCAGCCGTAGCTATAATAGCTAATGTTTATATAGTGTTTTCTATGCATTGGGCAACTGTTTTAATTGTTTTATGTGCATTAACTCATTAAATCCTCAAAACAACCCTGTGAAGTAGGTCTTATTGTTACTCCCATTTTACAGATGGGAAAACCGAGGCGCAGTTAGTATATCAGTTTCCTGGGGCTTCCATAACAGTACTACAAACTGGCTGGCTTAAAGCAACAGAAATGTATTCTCTCACAGTCCCGGAGGCCGGCAACCTGGCATCAAGGAGCCAGCGGGGCCGGGCCCCCTCGGAAGGCTCTAGGGCAGAGTCCTTCCCCCTCTCTTCCAGTTCTTGTGGCCCCTGGAGTTCTTTGGCCTGTGACAGCATCACTCCAGTCTCTGTCTTCCCTGTTCATCTCTCTCTCCTCCTCTTCTTGTAAGGACACCTGTCATGAAGAGGCCAAGGCCCAGCCTAATGACCTCATCCCATCTAATTACATCTGCAAAGACCCTATTTCCAAACAAGGTCACGTTTACAGGAACCCGGGCTTAGGACTCTCTTTTTGGGGACGTAATTCAACCCATAAGAGGTAGTAAGTGTTGGAGGCAGGCCCTGAGCCTCGGCCATCTGGCTTCTGGCTTCGGAGTGATGTCCTAACCACTCTGCTACACTTCCTCCCAGTGAAAATGCAGGGATCCGTAGTAGGAGGCTGGGGTGTCACCCCGGCTTGGTGACAGATGGTCGTGGCATCGTTGGGGTAGAGGAGGGAGTGTACTCTTTGGAGGAGCTCTAAGGCAGGCAGAGGGATGTGGGGGGTGGGGGAGGGTGGCAGCAGCTGGGTGGGTGGTAGGCTGGGTCCTGCAGTGGGTGGGCGGTGGAGAGGCAGACTCGGGGGAGGTGGCCATGTCCTGCTTTGGCTGTATTGGGGTGGTGATGTCCTCAACATCTGAGGGCCCCACAGGAAGTCTGATGTTGGCCCCACAGTACGCCGGCCCACCCATCGCTACCCCACTCCTCACCCCCCCAGGGAGTTCAGGCACAAGAGCAACATCACCTTCTATGACAATGACACGGTGTCCTTCCTGGAGTACCGCAGATTCCAGTTCCAGCCCGCCAAGTCCCACGGCTTGGAGAGCGACTACATCGTCATGCCCAACATCCTGGTCTTGGTGAGAGTCCCCCATGGCCGCGCCACCCCACATCCCCACCCTCAGCCTCTTCCCGCCTGTTCCTTGCATGGTGCAGGCCCTTGGCTGGGCAGAGCATGGCAGTCCTTAGGCCCAGCAGGTGGCTCTCAGGGGCTTGGATCTCTGTCCAGGCTGCATCCACCACCCCACGAATTCTGAGTTTCCTTGGTGTGTCCACCTGTCGCTGGTTCAGAAGTACTAGCCAATGTCATTTTCTTGTCCTTTTCAATCTACAAACCTGAAATCTCCAAAAGCAAGGCAGAGGGTGGGGGGCTGGATGGGCGCGCCCAGGTCATCGCCTGCAGCCTTTGCGGCAGGGTGTGGGCCAAGAATCATGGGAACAGCTGGCGTTTCCTGACTCTTGCTCTGTGTGTCTGCCTCCCTCTGCAGACGGCCGCCATGATGATGGAGGACAAGCCCTTGAGCCAGAAGTTGCTCCTGACCCTGATGTTCAGCACCCTCGGGGAGCGTGCCTTCATGAACCGCACCGTTGAGGAGATCATGTGGGGCTATGATGATCCCCTCCTGAGTATCATCAATAACTACCTTCCCAACATGTTCCCCTTCAATGGCAAGTTCGGGTTATTCTCTGAGGTAAGTGCAATGCCCATGTTTTGTCCTCTGTGGACACACATGCAAACCTGGTTACCGACTTGCTTTGGAGCTTGGCTGTTGGTGGGAATCCATGGGCTATGAGTTGTAAATGGCAGAAAACCTAACCCAAATGGGCTCAAGCAAAATAGGGAACTGAAAACTAGGGATAGATTCAGGTGCAGCTGGATCCAGCACTCAACTGATGTGATTGGGGTTTGGCTTAGAAAATTAGAAGCTGTTTCTAGAAGGGGGAATGGAGGCTGGGGAGGCAGGTCACAAATTACTGCCCTGGCGGCATCAGCGATTGGGCTCCTGAGCCATGTAGTCTGATCCCTGACTTCTGACCCTTGACCTTGTTCTGTTCCATCAACCACAGGTTTTAATGAGCCGTCTGTGTTGCTCCAGCCTCAATCCTCTCTTTGAGCTCTGCTGATCTGGTGTAGGGTGTTGGTGGGGGTGGGGGTGGGGGGAAATTGTGATTCAAAACATTTTTGACCAGGACAGCAGGTTCTGAGTGTGTGGGTAAATTGTCAAGTTTGGGATAAGTGACGTGATTCTGTAAAAGCACTTTGTAAACTTTGAAGCACTTTGCAAATGAAAGTTATTACAGTCACTAAACAAACCAAAACACCAAACCCATTGCTGTCGAGTCGATTCTGACTCACGGCGACCCTATAGGACAGAATAGAACTGCCCCCTAGGGTTTCCAAGGAGCGGCTGGTGGATTCAAACTGCTGACGTTTTGGTTAGCAGCTGAGCTCTTAACCACTGCACCACCAGTCACTAGCATAAAGAAAAGAAAAAGACCAGTTGCCGTCAAGTTGATTCTGACTCACGATGACCCCACGTGTATCAGAGTAGAACTGTGCTCCATAGGGTTTTCAATGGCTGAGTTTTCGGAAGTAGATCACCAGGCCTTTCTTCCAAGGCACTGCTGGGTGAACGCGAATCTCCAGCCTTTCGGTTAGCAGCCAAGTGCTTAACTGTTTGCACCACACGGGAAATCGTCTGTGTTTGACTGCATTTACTAGAAACCCCAGAATAACAGTCCAGAGGTAGGCTGTTCTGTGCTGATGGTGGCTTCACATCTCCAGGGAACTAGACACTTCCTTTTATAGAGTCCCTGGGTGCTGCAGATGGTTAAGTGCTCAACTAGTAGCTGGAAGGGTGGAGGCTTGAACTCACCCAGAGATGCTCTGGAAGACAGAGCTGGCTATCTGCTCCTGTAAGCTCACAGCCTTGAAAACCTTTGCAGCTCAGTCCTCTGACACACATGGGGTCGCCGTGAGTCAGAATCGACTTGACGGCGACTGGCAACGGTGACGAAGGACCCTTCTACTGCTCTGCCCTGCCATCCTTAGGGTGTGGTTTCCACACCTGAGGTGACCTCGTGGCCCAAGGTGGCTGCTAGGCTGGCTGACCGAGGTCCCATGGCCGAGCTGTAGTTTAGGTTAGGGTGGGGTGGGGAGGCTGGTCCTACTATATACCAGGAGGAAAGCCCGACTCTCCTTGAGTTGAGAGGGAAGGTGGGGTGCTCCTAGGGAGCCCCAAGCCCTCCTTCTCCTCTTGATGTCTGGGAGGAGGGACAAGATGATGAGGTCCCTGCCCTCCTAGAGGAAGGGAGGCCCAGCCTGGAACTGAATGGGCGGGCTGGAGGGCAGCCCTGGGCCCTTTGTCCTCGGCCCCGAGGCCTTAACGATGCTCTTCTCTGCCGTTGTCTGCAGCTCAACAACTCCCATTCGGGGCTCTTCACTGTGTTCACGGGCGTCAAAGACTTCAGCAGGATCCACCTGGTGAACAGGTGGAACGGGCTCAGCAAGGTGAGGGAGAGGGTGGGTGGGCTGGACCGGGCTGGGTGGAACAGGAACCAGGGGCAGGCAGGGGCCCTGGCCTGGCCACTCTGCCCGCTCGCTTTCTCCTGAAACTCAGGAGGGTGGGTGGCATCTGTCCTGCAGCAGACGTTTCGGGGGAGAACACTCACGGAGTTCAGGATTTTACCCGTGGCTGATGCAGCTGGTTAAGTCCTCAGCTGCTAACTAAAAGGTTGGAGGTTCGAGTCCACCCAGACGCACCATGGAAGAAAGGCTTGGCTATCCACTTGGGAAAAATCAACCGCTGAAAACCCCACAGAGCACAGTTCTACTCTGACGCACATGGGCGCACCAGGGTCAGAGTTGACTCAATGGCAACTGGTTTTGTTTTTTAAAAGCTGCCCGAGCCCTTGGTTTCGAGGGCCCTTCACTGCTGACCTTTGTGGGGAGGGGGCAGGGTGCAAAATAGTAATTGCTTGTTCTTGTTGGGCTCCTAGTGTGTGCCAGGAACTGAGTTCTTTCTTCCTTTGGTTCTGAATTTGTAAAAACATTTAAACAATGTTCTGCTGGAAACACAGGAAGATATTCACATTAAAAACAGAAACAATGGAGATATATATAAAGTGCACTTTATGCCACCTTTTACTCCTTCCCCGCTCCCCCTACCCCAACCACAGAGGAAACCCTCAATCATCAGTTTGGAGTATGTTCTTCCTGTCTGTTTTTATCCACTTGCACACAATTATGTACACGTAGAGATACGTGAGGGTTTTGCCTTCTTGTTTGAACATAAGCAGATCATACGGTATGACTTTGCAGCTCGCTTTCCCCATCCTAGTCATCTTTGGTCAACATGCTTGAAAAAGACTGTGCGTGGCGTCACGTGGCTCCCAGCTGCTAAATGTGGGCCATGAGAATCAGTGCTCAGCTCTGAAGACCCCAGAGTGGCAAGGTCACTACCTGTCACCAAAATTACCATTCTTCATGACAACTATTCACATTCTTTTTGTGAATATAAACCCAAACCCAAACCCACGGCTGTCGAGTTGATTCCGACTCATAGCGACCCCACGGGGTTCGCAAGGCTGTAAATCTCTAGGGAAGCAGACCGCCACATCTTGCTCCCGCGGAGCCGCTGGTGGTTTCGAACCGCCGACCTTTTGGTTAGCAGCCGGTCACTTTAACCACTGAGCCACCAGGGCTCCTTTAAATATAAAAGTGCACCCGAAAAGGACAAATACTGTATGATCCCGCTTATATGAAATAAGCAAGTACATAGAAAGCAGATTATTAGTGGTTACCAGGGGTGGGAGCGGGGAGGAAAGGGAAAGTTTTTGCTTAGGAAGCATTGAGTTTATGTTAATGGTGGGGGAATAATTTGGAAAACGATAGCAGGAATGGTTGTACAACATGAAGCATGTGATCAGTGCCACTGTATTGTACACGTAGAAATTGTTGGGGGAAAAATGTACCTGTGCACAGGGTTTAACAAATCCAGTAGTACAGAAGGAAGGGGCCCTGGTGGCAACAACGGTTACTTGCTTGGCTGCTAACTGAAAGGTCAGCGGTTCGAACCCACCGGTGGCTCTGCAGGAGAAAGGCCTGGTGATCTGCTTCCGTAATGATCACAGCCTAGAAAACCCTATCATCGGGCAGTTGTACACTGTGACGCGTGGGGTCGCCACGAGTTAGAATCAACTCCACGCCACACAACAGCAGTACCAAACCCACTGCTGTCGGGTCGATCCTGACTCATAGTGACCCTATAAGACAGAGGAGAACTGCCCCACAGGGTTTCCAAGGCTTTTGAAACTTTACATAGCAAATTAGGTTCCCATTTAACAATTTTTATACAAATTGTTCCATCAAAGCTGTAATCTTCATGGAAGCAGACGGCCACATCTTTCTCCCGCTGAGTGGCTGGTGGGTTCCAACTGCTGACCTTTTGGTTAGCAGCCGAGCGCTTTAACCACTGTGCCACCAGGGCTCCTAACAATGGTACAGAAGGATCAAAAGTCTGATTTGTTCTGCCCAGGTCTCGCCCTGAAGCAACTACTCCAATGGGCTGTTTTGAGCCCTCCTGGCAGCCACCGTTATGATTTTGTGTTACTTATTGCTGCATTTCTTAACTTTATCTGTTTTTAGGAGTGCCCACTGACGTCCTCTGTGGAGGATGAGGATGTCCCTGTTCTATGTCCCACCTCTCCTGCCCCCTGTGTTCTTGCTGTATTCAGTCTGGAGATATGGGGGATACGCCCATTTTACGGATGAAGTGACCGAGTCCCAGCAAATTTGGGAAGGGAGTGGGAAGCTGCAGTGGACACTCCCTCTGTCTGTCTGGCTGCACAGCTGCCCTCCACCCACTGTGCCAGGCCCTGTCCCCGAGCGCACTGGCTTCTGCTGAAGGACAGTGTTGGGAATGAGAGGGCAATGCCCACACCAGGGTCCACGGAGTGTGATGCCACAGCTCCAAATCAGGAGTTGGACACGTGAGAGCCACAGAGGCTGTGGCTGTCCTGACTGGCCATGTCTAAATGCTTCCCTTCAGGTCAGCTTCTGGCATTCTGACCAGTGCAACATGATTAACGGAACTTCTGGAGAAATGTGGGCACCATTCATGACTCCCAAATCCTCGCTGGAATTCTACAGCCCTGATGCCTGCCGGTAATCCCTCAGACACGACTGTTCTGGGCCTCCCGAACGGCGGGAATCTGCTTCCCAGATGGCTGATAGCACAAGGGGAGGCCCTGGGTGGTACAGACGTTAACAGTTAAGGTTGGGGCTTCAAGTCCACTCACATGTGCCTTGGAGGAAAGGCCTGGGGATCTACTTCCAAAATAGCAGCCATTGAAAACCCTGTGGAGCTCAGTTCTACTCTGACACACATGGGGTCACACTCTACAGCAACTGGTTTTCATGGCACTTGGCTGGGGACTTCTGATCAGCAGTACTTGATCTTCAAAAGTTGTTGCTGTTGGGTGCTGTTGAGTCGATCCCGATTCATAGTGACTCCAAGTGATAGAGTAGAACTGCCCCATAGGGTTTTCTTGGTTGTAATCTTTAGGGAAGCAGATCACCAGGTGGCTTTCCTGCAGAGCCACCGGGTGGGTTTGAACCACCAGCCTTCTAACTGAGGGAGCAGCTGAGTCCTTAACTGTTGGCGCCAGCAGGGCTCCTTTATCAGAGCACTTGGAGAAGGCTGGGCTGGTTGCTGCTAACTAGCCCTCTGAGGCCATCTTGCATTCTTTTTGCTGCACCTTAGAGAGCTAGCTCCAACCGCTGACACTTTTGCAACAGGCCCAAAGAGCGGCTGCTGGCACGTGTGTGGTGGGGGGCAGGAAAGGATCGAGGCAGCAGAGCTGAGCAATGAAGGCATGAGGGGTTCCCTTCCGACACCGTCTGGCCAGCTGCCGTGTTACCATTTGGGGGGCTGAGACATCCAGCTCACCATCCTGCAGCCCCTCAGTCTCCAGCTCGCATGCCTTGAAGGGTTAACAATTGTGCTTGGAGGGTAAACCATCCCCGTGGTCCCAGCCTGTGGAC
Source organism: Trichechus manatus latirostris (assembly GCF_000243295.1). Lineage (NCBI taxonomy): Eukaryota > Metazoa > Chordata > Mammalia > Sirenia > Trichechidae > Trichechus > Trichechus manatus. The sequence continues at coordinate 2,411,235 of NW_004444067.1, read as the reverse complement.
TGAGAGCAGAGAGCGTCCCCTAGACTGCTTCTCCGGGTGCTGCTGTGTCCTGTCTTCCATTCCGGTCCCTCTGGGGAAATCCTTTACTGGGGAATTAACTAACATGAACCTTGGCTTGTCTGCCTTCTCTCAACTAGCTTGAGTTTTTCCTCTGTGCTGGGGCCGCGGCAGGGACAAGACGGGCAAAGTCCCTGCTCTCTGGGAGCTGATGTCCTATTGGGTGGTCAGCAAATATGTGAACAAGAGGGTGTCAAGAACAAGAAGTACTTCTGCTCTGTGTGTGTTCTAGTTTTTTGATGTAATTTTAGACTTAGAGAAAAGTTCTGTGAGAAGTAAAGCAGCTCCACCTAAGCCCTTTACCGAGGTCCACCCGCTGTTTCTGTTTGTCTTGTCTGCTTTCTGAGTACGCCCCGCCTTTCTCTCTTTGTATATCTTTTTTTCTCGAACCATTTGAGAGTGAGTTGGAGACACCGTGCCCCTTTATGCCGAAATACCTGGGCGTGTGTTTTCTAAAAACAAGGACATTTTTAACATAACCACATTATAGTTACTGACATCGGGGAATTTAACATTGATATAACATTGTTGTCTAATCTGGAGCTGTGCAATGAAAATATAGTGCAAGTTGCACATGTAATTTGAAATTTTCTAGTAGCCACGTTAAAAAAAGTAAAAAGAAACAGATGGAATTCATTTTAATAGTATATTTTATTTGACCTAGTATATCCCACATAGTCTCATTTCAACATGTCATCAGTGCAAAATGTTATCAAAGAGATATTTTGCGTTCCTTTTTCCATACTGAGTCTTAGAAATTTGAAGTGTCTTTTACACTTATGGAGTCCCTGGGTGGTGCAAACAGTTAACGCGCTTGGCTACTAACTGAAAGGTTGGCAGTTTGAGTCCACCCAGAGGCGCCTCGGAAGAAAGGCATGGCAGTCTACTTGCGAAAAATCAGCCACCGAAACCCCGTGGGGTGCAGTTCTGCTCTGACACACATGGGGTTGTCACAAGTCAGAGTTGACTCAACCGCAGCTGGTTTTCCTGGTGGTTTACACTGACAGCCCATCTCAATTTGAACGAGCCTCATTTCAAGGGCTAGATAGAGGTGGCCGTGGTCACTGTACTGGACAGCGTGGGTCTAATCCACAGTCCATAGTCAAACTGGGGAGTGCTTTTGAGAAAGTACAGCAGGGAGAATGGACGGAGGACGAATAGGGCAAGTGTAAGAGGTGAGGTGATATTGCTACCTGAGCAGGGGACAACTGGACTAAGACCCTACTGAAGCAGTCTGACGTGTGAGGATTCAAGGGAAGAACATTCCAGGCAGGGGGAGCAGCAGATGCAAAGGCCCTGAGGCAGAGATGAGCATGTTCAAGGAACAGCAAGGAGGCCGGTGGGGTGCAGAAAAGTGGGTGAGGACATGAGAGGCATGGGCTAGACCCCGTAGGACCTTGTGGGCCATGGCGAGCATGTTGGATCTTATCGCCAGCTCAAGTGGGAGTCATTGCTGGTATAAGGAGGGGAGTGATGTCTTCTTGTTTTAAAGACCTGGTTGGTGTGGCCAGTTGATTGATGGGGTGAGGGGCAGAGCTGAGGCGGGGAGACAGGGCAAGAGGTGACGGCGGGTGGCCTGGGAGGTGGCAATGAAGGTGGGAGGAGTGGATGGATGGGGGCTGCATTGAACGGGATGCAGTTCCACCCACCTGGTTCTGGGGGTCACCCCTCCCCTTCTCTGCCCCCTACAGGTCCATGAAGCTGGTCTACAAGGAGGCAGGGGTGTTTGAAGGTATCCCCACCTACCGCTTCGTGGCCCCCCCCACCTTATTTGCCAACGGATCCGTCTACCCGCCCAACGAGGGTTTCTGCCCGTGCCTGGAGTCTGGAATCCAGAATGTCAGCACCTGCCGCTTTGGTACACAGGGCCTCACAGAGGGCAGAGGGCGGAGGGCGGAGGGCGGCTGTGGTGAGGGCTTATCTGCATCTCTGGCCTCTGAACTCTTGATAATCCCATTAGGCCAGAGATAAGGAGAACAGTGGAAAGATAATTAGAGAAAAAACATGCTGTATGTATTAGGGAGTCCCTCAATACATCACCACAAACAGTGGCTTAAAACAACACACATTAATTATCTCATGGTTCTGGAGGTCAGAAGTCTGCCATCGGTCTCATGGGGCTAAAATCAAGGTATTGGCAGGGCTTCGTTCCTTCTGAAGGCTTCTTGGCCGTTTCCAGCTTCTAGAGACTTCTACATTCCTTGGCTCGTGGCCCCTTCATCCATCTTCAAAGCTAGCGATGCCACGTCTTTCTGAGGCTTCCGAGTCTATAGTCACATCTCTTGCTCTCTTCTTCCAGCTTTAAGAACCCCTGTGATTACTTTGGGCCCACCTGGATACCTGCCTTGTTTATGGTCAGCTGGTTAGAACCTTAATTCCATATGCTGCGTTAATCCCTCCCTCGCCTTGTAAGGTAACGTATTCACAGGTTCTGGATGTTAGCATGAGGACAGCTTTGGGGGGCCGTTCTTAGGCTGACCACACTGTGATATGAGAGTGAGGTGAGGCTTGGGGCAGAGGGTCTTTCCCCTCTCCAGGGACAAAAGAAATTGATGATGGTTGGATTGTCATGTAAATCCTCTTGGTTGGTGGTGTGAGCTTTCACGGTTGGGTGTGATATAGGTGCCACCAGCAAAACTTCTTCTGGCGTCTCCGATGGGTTTCGGTTGTGCCAATCCCCAAGACAGCCCCACTGCAGTTGCTTATCATCTTTTTATAGTCTTCTTGGCACTCACTGCTAACTGAAATCATTGACTGTATTTTATTTATTTATTTATTTTTTATTGTGCTTTAGATGAAGGCTTACAGAACAAATTAGTTGCTCATTAAATGATTAATACACATCTTGTTTTGTGACATTAGTTGCCAACCCCACGATATGCCAACACTCTCCCCTTCTCAACCTTGTGTTCCCCATTTCCATTTGTCCAGCTTTCCTGTCCTCTCCTGCCTTCTTATCCTTGTGCCTGGGCTGGTGTCCGAATTTAGTCTCGTTTTGTTTTATGGGCTTGTCTAATTTTTGGCTGAAGGGTGAACCTTAGGAGTGACTTCAGTACTGAGTTAAAAAGGTGTCTGGGGGCCATACTCTCTGGGCTTCTCAGTCTCTGTCAGACCAGTTAAGTCTGGTCTTTTTTTGTGAGTTAGAATTTTGTTCTACATTTTTCTTCAGCTCTGTCCAGGACCCTCTACTGTGATCCCTGTTAGAGCAGTCAGTGGTGGTAGCCGGGCACCATCAAGTTGTGTTGGACTCAGTCTGGTGGGGGCCGTGGTCGTTGTGGTCCATTAGTCCTTTGGACTAGTCTTTCCCATGTGTCTTTGGTTTTCTTCATTCTCCCTTGCTCCAGACAGGGTGAGACCAGTGGAGTATCTTAGGTGGCCGCTCACAAGCTTTTAAGACCCCAGATGCTACTCTCCAAAGTAGGATGTAGAACATTTTATTTATAAACTATGTTATACCAGTTGAGCTAGATGTTCCTGAGACCTGTGTATTTTATTTTACTTGTTGGTTGTCTGTCTCCTCAACTAGAGTGTAGCTCCATGAGGCAGGACTACCTTCTCTTTTCCTGTGCTATCTCCTCAGCTTCTAGAACTAGACCCATCATATTGTGGGTCCTCATCAAATATTTGAATACATGGATGTGTGAGAGTGTTCTGTATTTAGAAACTGAGGCCTCAGGTTGGGACGTGATGAGGTCACACATTGGTGGGACAAGAAGCTGGCCTTCTACCTGACCGGCTTTCCGCCAAGGCTCTGCTCTCTCTCCGGTTGCCTTTTGGAAGCTGCTTTGGTTGAAGCCACGCCTTCCAGCTGGAGATGGCGATTCTGGAGGACAGGGTTGGGACATCAACAGACTGGACAGTTTCCTCAGTTTCAGGTGGAACAGGCACTCTGTGGCGGAGGGTTTTGGAGACAGACCTAGTCTGGCCCACCTAGGCATTGCCCTCTATCATTTCGTCTTCCTTCCCTGGCATCTACAGAAGTTTCGCTTGTTGGGAGGCTGAGCAGTGCTGACACATGGTGGGCATGGTAGATCCATTTCTGTGGCAAGTGGCTGATGTCACACTCAACTCGATTTAGGCCAAAGAAGGGCCCTTTTTGGTTTGTGTAACTAAAAAGTACAGGGTAGATCCTTGTATCAGGCTCGGATCCTGAGCTCAGACGTTGTCTGGAAGTTTCTCCATATTCCAGCTTGGTTTTCCTCAGGGCTGGCTTTGCTGTCAGGCAGGCTGTTCCTGAGGGGCTCTGGCCTCGCCTCGTCACAGTGTGAGTCCAGCAGAAAGGGGCCACCTCCATTTCCTTCACTCCAGTAAAAGTCCCAGGACTTGCTCTGATTGGTTTGCCTTGCATCACACGCTCAGCTTGAACCAGTCACTGTAGCTGAGGATGTAATATGCTGATTGGCCAGGCTGTGTTATATGCTCCACTCCTGGATCCATGGATGGGGCCAGCCTCACTCAAAGCACATGGCTGAGAGATGGGAAAGGTCAAATTGGAGTGTAGGTACCCGAAAAAGGGCAGAGTGGTGCTGGGCAGATAGAAACAGCACGCATCCATCCACTGCAGAGGACTTGGGAGTAGGTTTGCACTGCCTTAGGTTAGCATAGCTAACAAAGGAATTTCAAAAGTCTTTGCTAGGGATTTTAAAATTATTTATTCAAATGAAGTTTTTTTTTTCCTTTTTAAATTGAAGTAAACATATGTTATGGACTGAATTTTGTGCCCCCAAAATGTGTGTCGACTTGGCTAGGCCAGGATTACCAGTATTGTGTGGTTGTCCACGGTTTGTGTTCTGATGTAATCATCCTAAGTGTTGTAAATCCTCATCTCTGCGATGTTAATGGGGCAGGATTAGACGCAGTTATGTTAATGAGGCAGAACTCAATATATAGGATTAGTTTGTATCTTGAGTCAGTCTCTTTTGAGATCAAAAGAGAGAAGCGATCCAGAGAAGAGGGGGACCTCATACTACCTAGAAAGAAGCACCAGAGTCCTTGCGCTGAGAAGCTCCTAGACCAGCGGAAGATTGATGACAAGGACCTTCCCCCAGAGCAGACACAGAGAGAGAAAGCCATCCCCTGGAGCTGGCGCCCTGAATTTGGACTTGTAGCCTCCTAGACTGCAAGAGAATACATTTCTGTTTGTTGAAGCCATCCACTTGCGGTATTTCTGCTATAGCAGCACTAGAGAGCTAAGACAACATATGTAGAGAGAAGTCCCCAAATTATATGTGCAGTCTGAATTTCTACAACGTGAAAATGTAACCGGCACCCAGATAAAGAAACACAACATGGCAGCTCACCTGCCCCCCAAACCCCTCCTGTTCCGTCTCGGCCATGATCCTGACTTCTAACACCACAGAGAAATCTTTGCCTGCTTTTGGTCTTTGTGTGAATGGAATCATAGAGTACATACTCTTTTGTTGGTTTTTCATGGCTTCTCTTACTTATTGTTTGTGAGATTAATTGTGTTGTTGGTGGAGGTTGCGATTTGTTCTCGTCACTGTGTGTGGATTCCATTCTGTGAATACACGGCAAGTTACTCACTCCTGCTATTCCTCCTGGCTATCACAGTGTCTGGTTTTTGACCATTATCCTCATGTTCCTAGGAACATTCTCCACTCTGCCAGCAATAACTGCCGATTTCCTTCCCCCGACCCCAGCCCCTGGTAACCAGGAATCCCTTTGGTCTCTACGCGTTCGTCTATTCTAGATATTTCATAGAAGTGTCTGCTTCTTTCACTCAGCACCGTGTTTTCAAGATTCACGCACGCTGTAGCGTGTATCAGGACTCCATTCCTTTTTATGGCTAAAGAATGGTCCATTGTATGGATAGACCACATCTGGTTTATCTATTCAGTGCTTGATGGACACCTGGCCTGATTGCACCTTTTGGCTACTGTGAATAGTGCTACTGTGAACATAGGTGTATCTGTTGTAGTCTCTGCTTTCAATTCTTGAGTTTGTACCTAGGAGGGGAATTGCTGGGTCATAGAAACATTCTTTTTATTTTATTTTATTGTTGTACTTTAAGTGAAAGTTTACAATTCAAGTTAGTCTCTCATACAAACATTTATACATACATTGTTATGTGACCCTAATTGCTCTCCTTATACTGTGACAAGCACACTCCTCCTTTCCACCCCTGATTTCCTGTGTCCATTCAGCCAGCTCCTGACCCTCTCTGCCTTCTCATCTCCCCTCTGGACAGGAGCTGCCCATTTAGTCTCGTGTATCTACTTGAGCTAAGAAGCACACTCTTCACGAGTGTCAATTTATGTCCCATAGTCCAGTCTAATCTTTGTCTGAAGAGTTGGCCTCGGGAATGGTTTTAGTTCTGGGTTGACAGAGAGTCCGGGGGCCTTGCTTTCTGAGGTTCCTCTAGTCTCAGTCAGAACATTAAGTCTTGTCTTTTTACTAGAATTTGAGTTCTGCACCCCACCTTTCTCCTGCTCTATCAGGGACTCTCTGTGGTGTTCCCTGTCAGGGCGGTCATTGGTGGTAGCCAGGCACCATCTAGTTCTTCTGGTCTCAGGCTGCTGCAGTCTCTGGTTTATGTGGGCCTTTCTGTCTCTTGGGCTAATACTTTCCTTGTGTCCATAGTGGTCTTCGTTCTCCTTTACTCCAAGTGGGTTGGGACCAATTGATGCGTCTTAGATGGCCGCTTGCTAGCTTTTAAGACCCCAGACGTCACTCAACAAAATAGGATGCAGAACATTTGGGTCATAGAAACATTCTTATACATGTCTTTTGGTGCACATATATCTGCATTTCTATGGCGTTTTATCTGAAATTAAGAAATACCCACATCTTTCCTTTCTGGGCCTTCAAAATTCCTTAGAGCAGAGAACCGTCTCATATCAAACCTCCCTGCTTCATAGGGGCCTCAGACTTGCCCAACAGCGTCTCTTAATCATAATCTGTGGTGATCCTTAGCAATTATCAGTGGTTAGATGTGCCATAAGGCTATAAATTAATTACCACTTATTGCCTGGGCGGGTCTCTGTCAGCCTATTTGGAAATAAAATAGAAGCAGCATGTGCACACGTGCATGCGATTCAAAACCACCAAGCGGGCTTAAAGTCTGAAGCCAGGCAGGTGTTGTCCACCTGGGCTGGCACACCTCATTCTCCTCAAGGGGTGGAGGTGCAGGGGGGCTTGTTTGAGATTCTCCACCTTCCAGAGCCTGGCTTGGTGGCCGCCTCCTTTACCAAGGGTCTCCAGAATTCCGTCACCTGTAAAAATGGGGTCCTTGCATTTGCCCTGTTTGTATCCTTTCACAGTGGAGGTGGGAGGGTGCGACATGGGGTTTTCCAGAATATGGGATGTTGCCTCTAGGGGGTACTAGGGATGACCGCAAAGGGACCAAGGATGTGGCTTTAAAGCACATTGCCTTTCACAGCGAGAGAACTTCCCTTTCCGGTCTCTTTCCATGCAGATTATCTCCAGGAGAAAGTCTCCATCGGTGCTAAGAAGACCAGAATGCCTTTCTAACACTTGTCAATCTCCCTTTCTGAACAGAGAAGAACAAGTCTCAGGGCCAAAGCCTTGGGCAGGCATGTAGTAATGGTATCTACTTAGAATTTAAGACATTCTTTGGTTTCCATTATATTTATTCACGTGGTTACTTCTTAGTTTTGGTAAGTGTTTGCATTTATGGTAATGACATAATCAACCAACCAGTTGCTGTTGAGTGGACTCCAACTCATGACTACCCCAAGTGCGTCAGAGTAGAATTGCTTCATAGGGCTTTCAGGGGCTGATTTTTCAGAAGTAGATCACCAGGCCTTTCTTCTGAGGTGCGTCTGGGTGGACTCAATCCACCAACCTCTTGGTTAGCAGCTGAGCACATTAACCGTTTGCACCACCCAGGGACTCCAGTGATATAAAACTCTCTTTTAAAATAGAGTTATTTAATCCATAAAACAAAAGGAGACTAAAGGGACACACCAGCCCAGAGGCAAGGATGAGAAGGCAGGAGGGGACAGGAAAGCTAGTAATAGGGAATCCAAGATTGAGAAGGGAGAGTGTTGACATGTTGTGGGGTTGTTAACCAATGTCATAAAACAATATGTGTTCTGACTGTTTAATGAGAAGCTAGTTCTGTAAACCTTCATCTAGAGTAGAATGAAAAAAAGTATATATAATAAAATAAAAGAGTTATTTAAATAAAGCAATGGGAGTTGATTTAAAGAAGCATATTATATAATACTGCAGAGAGTATCCAGATATGGCAACTTCGAAGGGGTCCAATTGAAGGGGAAATAAATGATATTTGAGAAACATTAGGGTGATAGGTATAAAAAGACACTGAGAGAAATAAAGTCAGACATCAATAAAACTCCACCTTCTCCTTCAAACCAATGCTTGGATCTGCTAAGAAAAGCAGAAAAACAGTCCAGACACTTGAGGTTCTCCGATGCCTGTCAGCATGAATGCCAGTCACCTGGCTGGCAGCGAAGAGGGGCTCCTGATGGAAGAAGGGAGGGGACCTCTTGAGTTTTTTGTTCATTTCTTTTTCTTTTTTCTTTAATAATATTTTATTTATTTATTTCGTGAAGGTTTACACAGCAGTTTAAGTTCCCATTCAACAATTTCTACACAAATTGTTCAGTGACATTGGTTACATTCTTCAAATGAGTGAACATTCTCATCATTTCTTTTCTGGTTGTTCTGTTTCTGTTAATCTAGTTTCCCTGCCCCCTTACATTCTCAACTTTGCTTTAAAGTAATTGTTGACTGTTTGGTCTCATATAGATGATTTCTTTAAAGGAGTACAGTATTCACAGGGTGATATTCTTTATTTTGTGAGCCAGTCTGTTATTCAGCTAAAAGTTGACCTCAGGGGCTAGTTTCGATTCAGAGTTTAAAGAGTATCTCAGGGCAATAGGGCAATAGTTCTTTTTTTTTTTTTTTATTGAGGTGGAATTCACCTAACATAAAATTAACCATTTTCAAGTGAACAATGCGGTGGCATTTAGTACAGTCACTATCTAGTTCAAGAACGTTCTCATCACCCCAAAAGTAAACCCCGTTAGTAGTCTCTCCCCAGCCCCTGACAACCACCAATCTGCGTTCTGTCTTCATCAATTTGCCCATTCTGGATCCTCATGAGTTTTCGGAGACAGACTTTCTCTTTCTCGCTAACTCATTGCTCATCGGGCCGGTTGTTCTTTGTTCCTGAGCGTCCACGGGTGATGTGCCATTGCTTTGTTTGGCCAGTTGTTGGAGATGGTTCAGCCTCACGTTTCTGCGTGTAGATTTCTCACTCAGAGGAGCTGGCATCCATCCTGCAGACCAGCTGCTGGTCGAGAAGGAGTCAGGCAGGTGTGTCCTCTCGCCTCCTGCCCTCAGGTGCACACACCTGAGCATTGCTGCGTTGTTGGGCTGCTAGGCATGGCACTCAAGACGCCACCTCCACCCTTCCATTCAGATCTAGCCTCCACTTAGCTTTCCTTCCTCCACTCCCATAATTCATCCTTTATGCTCCATCTGCAGCGTGCTTTTCCCACCTCTGGCCTCTGCTTCTGCCGTCCCTTCCAACTGGAACGCTGCCCCTGATTGCCTCTCCCTTTAGATTCCATCATCTTGACCCAGCCCCAGAACCAGTGGCTCCTGCCTCGCCATTCCTGTGGCACCAAGCTGGCCCCAGCTGTGTTCCTGGCACTGGTGCCTTGTGGACACTCAGGAGATGTTTACGGAATGAATGGAGTTTGCCCCATCTGGCTGCTGATGCTGTTGGTGTTTGTTGGGGAGGCAGCGGCCCTGTTTCACTGTCTGGACCTCCCCTCTGGACACACCGATGCCCTCTCCTGGTCTGACGCCCCCCTCTCGCTCCTCTGCTTCCAGGTGCACCCCTGTTTCTCTCCCATCCTCACTTCTACAACGCAGACCCGGTCTTGGCCGAGGCGGTCATCGGTCTCCACCCCAGCGACCAAGAACATTCCTTGTTCCTGGACATTCACCCGGTGAGTGTCAGCCTGTGGCTGGGCCTGCGGCTGGGCCTGCAGGTGGACCTGCAAGTGGATGGGTACTGAGTGGGGGAATTCCTGCAACGGCCCTTCCTCTCCTCCAGGCACAGAGCCAGTCCAGGGCTGGGTAGTGGGAAACCCAATTTTCTTTGACATTGTTACTTCTAGAACATCAAGCAATCAAATGTCCCTACTTTACCCTGACTCCATAGTTCAAGGATTTTATTATTGCTTTGTAAGGGAGTTGGCTCTGTAAAAGGGCAATAAGGCAGTAAATCAATTAGGAATTACAGTATCAGCCTGGCATGTCTCCTGCAAATTATCCAGGGGCAGCCCTCTGGCCGTGCCAAGATACCTGAAAGGTCTTTAGGTATCAGTAGGCTCCCGGGGCCTCTTGTAGGTAAATCTGGTCCTAGGGAATTTGTCCTGTGTGAAGTTCTGTCTCCACGCAGGGACCAGGGGGGTCAGACCTGTGCCAGTCCCCTCTTCTCTTTGCACCTATGTTCCCTGTCTATAAAAAATGACCAGTCCAACTGCGTGGGTTCTGCCATTGGTCAGATATTCTGTGGGTTTCTGTTTCTGAGTGAACTCTTGGGCCACCCCAAAGCCTCACGCTGTCCCACACCATTTTTCTTTGTCCTCCCAGACTTTTTTAGCACTGACCAGACCCCGCCCCTCCCCCCGGCACCCAGCACTCCACCTTCTGTCCTTTGAGTTAATTTCTTTTACTGTCTCTCTCTCTTTCTGCTGGCTTCTGGAGACTTCCACCGGGAACACACTGTCTTCCCTGCTCTTAGTGGAGACTTACGTCAGTGTGCGGGTTTCCTCTGGTCCCCGCGTGTTGGGAGACTTGTGTTTCGGAGGCTGGAGGGATGCAGACAGCTGTTCAGCAGCTGCGTCATCAGCAGGTCCGGCTGCATCTCTGCTTTCAGGCCAGCGCCACGCAGGCAGGGAGAGGAAGTGGCTTTTATTTTTCTGTCATGGACGTGGGTGCTTGAGGAGGATGACTGTGGGGCGGTTGGCTGCCTGGTGGGCATTACCCCTGAGAATGGGACGCCAGCTGGAAGCGGCTTCTGCGTGGTGGCTGCTTTTCTGCAGCTGAAGCTGGGGAGGGTGACAGAGAGGCAATTAATGCAAGTTCCTGTTCTCTGAGGGGAGCCCTGGTGGCGCAGTGGTTAAGAGCTCGGCTGCTAATAAAAAGATCAGCAGTTCGAATCCACCAGCAGCTCCTTGGAAGCCCTATGGAGCAGTTCTACTCTGTCCTATAGGGTCGCTATGAGTTGGAATTGACTCAACAGCAACGGATTTATGAATCAGATGGTACAGGGGTTAAGAGCTACAGCTGCAAACCAAAAGGTCAGCAGTTCGAATCTACCAGCCACTCCTTGGAAACTCTGTGAGGCAGTTCTACTCTGTCCTATAGGGTCATTATGAGTCAGAATCGACTTGAGGGCAATGGGTTTGGTTTTTTGGTTGGTTCTCTGAGGTGTGCGGAACAGACGGGGCTGTGTCCACTAAGCGGGGCCTGATGGCAGTTAGAGGAATTAGCCAGGGAGGGATTGAAGAAAACTTTTGGGGAAGGAAGTGGCCCAAGTGGAGACCCCAGAACAGGGAGTGCTGCTCTAGAGAGGAGGAGGGGTGACGGGTTGTGTCCCCGAGACCACCCCCAGGTTTGATGACTTGCTAGGAGAACTCCCAGGGCTGAGCGTATCATACTCACAGCTGTGATTTGTTACAGAGAAAGGACACCTAGCAAAGGGGGACAGGTCCAGGGAAACCAGGCAGAGATCCCAGTGACAAGGCCTCTGTCCTGTGCAGTTGGGAGTCACACTGATAGCTGGCATTCACTAACTGCTTACTGCGTGAGTTGAGGTCCCCAAGACCCACCCCCAGGTTCGAAGAATTGCCGGGACTCCCAGGACTTAGCACAGAGTCGTGTTCATGGCTGTGATTCATTACAGAGAAAGAACACAAAGCACAGTCAGCAAAGGGAAAAGATGTGATGGAAGTCCAGAGGAAACCAGGTGTAAGATTCCAGGGTCCTCTCCCTGTGGAGTCACACAGGAGATGCTCAACTCCCCCAGCAATGAGTGTGACAGCATGTGTAAAGTGCTGTCTACCAGCGAGGCCCATTGGAGACTCAGTGCCCAGGGTTTGTATTGGGGCTGGTCACATAGGCGCTCTCTGCCCGGCACATACCAAAATTCCAGACTTCCTGAAGAAAAGCAGGTGTCAAGCACCAACCACATTGTTTGCACAAACAGTCTAGGCATGGGGAGCCGCTCTTACCATTTAGGGGATGGCAGGAACCCCTAAGGCCAGTCCCCTCACTGTGTCTGTTGCTGCAGGTCACTGGGATCCCCATGAACTGCTCTGTGAAGCTGCAGCTGAGCCTCTACATCAAGGCCATCAAGGGCATTGGGTGAGTGGCATCTTGGACCTGGGGCTGTGGTGCTCATTTAGAGTTCAGGGGCTCAGGACTTCTCATGGCCCAGACTCCGTGATCCCCAAGAATGAGGGTGTGGGGGAGACCATCAGGTGGATGTGGGTCTAGTCCTTGCCCAGCTCCCACAGTGGGCATCTTAGCTTGGGGCCCTGCCCCAGAACCACCTTTTCTCTCTTGACATTTCCCCAAAATGAGCCAAAATCTTCAACCCAAGTTGTTCCCCACTCAACAGAGTGGCAAAAATTAAAGTCTGACAAAACCAAGTGTTTGCAAACAGAAACTACCAAACAGCATCCCTAAGTGTGACTTTTCACTTGAGAAGAGGGATTTTAAAAGCACTAATTAAAACATTAAAAAAAAACAGCTTGAGATACATTCACATACCATAAAATGCAGTGTCTTTCAGTAACTATGTTGTGCCATCGTCACCACTATCTAGTTCCAGAACATTCTCATCACCCAAACAGAAACTCTGTACCTATCAGTCGTTATTCCCCATTCTCTCCTCCCCCAGCCCCTGGAAACCACTAATCCACTTCCTTTCTCTATGGATTTTCCTATTCTGGACATTTCTTACAATTGGAATCATCTATGTCCTTCTGTGATTAGCTCCTTTTATTTTCTTTCATTTGTTTTCAGTGTTCATCCATGTTGTAGCATGTCTCAGTAGTTCATTCCTTTTCATGACTGAATTATATTCCATTGCGTGGATAGACCACATTTTGTCTGTCCATTCATCAGCTGATGGACATTTGGGGTGTTTCCACCTTTTGGCTATTGTGAATAGTGCTGCTATGAACATTCATATACAACTTTTTGTCGGAACATCTGCTTTTATTTCTCTTGGGTATATACCTGGGAGTGGAATTGCTGGTCATGTGGTAACTCCATGGTAACTTTTTGAGGAACTTCCAGACTGTCTTCCACAGTGAGTGTACCATTTTGCATTCCTACGAGCAATGCATGAGGATTCCAGTGTCTCTACATCCTCCCCCGTACCTGTTATAACATCATATTCTGATAGAGAAGGTGGAGGTACACTGATTGATTATGTCAGTGTCTGTACTTGTTAGCATATTTGAAACAGTGTCATTAAAAAGACAAAACTTCCCCTAGGAAGATGCCTGGGCTGTAGGAATGTGAGTGTCTACCCAGCATTGTAAAACCTGCCTCTCAGCTGGAAAGAATAGCGCTTTGTCCGAGAATGGCGGGGGTAACAGCTGCAAACTTCTTTTTCTCCCTCCCACTCGTGCCTTTTGTTTTACATTTGAGGCTGCTCCAGGGAGTACTCTTGGGATCAGTGAGTGGTGAAATGAAACGAGGCGGGACGACGGGTTTGCACCCCAGTTTCTAACTCTGGTGCCGACAGTCACTTGGCACCTGGTCTGCCAACTCAGATGCCAGGAGGGTAACCTAGGAAAGGGAGCCAGGCAGGCTGGGGGATGAGGCCAAGGGTGCTGACCCTGCCCAGCGCCTGCCAGCTGTGGCCACATGGGAACACTAGCCTAGAGTGGCTCTGTGTTCTGCATTTGTCAGAAGGAGCTGGGAGTCTGGATGCTAACATGAACTCTCCCCATGATCCCTTGTGGGATGCTTATCCAAATTAAAAAAAAAAATTATTTATTTTGTTGTTGTTGAGAATGTACACAGCAAAACATAGCACCAATTCAACAGTTTCTACATGTACAATTCAATGACATTGATTACACTGAGTTATGCAACCATTCTCACCCTCCCTCTCTGAGTTCTCCCTCCCCGTTAACATAAACTCACTAATTCAAATTCTTGACAAACACTGTGCAAGCCAGCAGTTCACACAGGCTCTGAATTCTGCCTGTTTGTGGACCTGGTGTCCGTGGGCTGCTGCCTCTGCCTCCGTGGGCCTCTGAGTCCTCAGCTGTTCAGAATCGACCTCCCACGAGGGCTGGTGGTCTCAAGGGCAGGGGTCTCAACAGCAGGTGTGTCTTGCTATCTCCGGGGCTCAGGCTTGGGCCGGTGAGGGATGGCGTGGGAGAGCTCCGGAGGCTCAGCCACCTGGAAGCAGTAGCTGTTAAACTGTGATCTTCGGAGGAATTTTTGTATTGTTCGCTCACAAGACGAAGACAGCAGGAGTTGCAAGATGCTTGCATTTAATTTACATCAATCCTTACAAACTTGTTTAGAGAAAAGAGGCCCAAGTAAATGATGCCTTCCATGGCGCTTCTGAGCATTTATCATCTGTAGGTGGTACTGTGTGGACTCATTTCCCTCAGTGGGTGCCTGAGAGATCCTGCAGATAATCGTGATGGTGCGATTTGGCCCCCGAGTGAGTTTCATTTCCCAATGCACAGCTGAGCCATCCTTTAAGCAGACTCAAGAACGGGTGACTTCACCTCCCCGCTGTGCCAGCTCACATTTAAGCAGCCTTCCTAGATGCCCCACAGAACATGTCTGTGAACATCTCACTAAGCAGAACTTGATGGCACAGCTTTCCCTTGCTGCAAGGAGGCTGAGAAATAGTATTTTAGCTGGGTGCGTTGCCATCCTGCGTAGAACTGGGGCTCTGTTCCTAAAAGGGATGAATAGATGTAGGCAGGGGGGCAGTCCCTGCTGCATAGGAGATGTGTGCTTCAATTTAAAAAGAGAATGTCCCACTGTCGAATTGCTCCCTGCAAAGGGAGACTCCTGTCAGCACTGCATCAATATGTGTTTCCCAAGCTCTCACCAATCAAGCGGTTGCAGAATCAAACCCCGCCTGATCCCAGAGCTTACAACCCAGCAGACAGAGACAAAGAGAAATCCATGTGAAATTGTGCACTACAGATTACTAAGTAAACACAAGTAAGCCAGTGCGTACCTTCTTACTGTCAGACCGTGTGTATCCTGCTTACTGGTTAATCCACCCGTTACAAGCACATGTCCAAAGCCATCTGACTTAGAACATGGTGGCAAGGCCTCTCAGCTTCCTGTCTTTTGTCTCACTTATTTTCAGACAAACAGGGAGCATCAAACCCGTGGTCCTGCCCCTGCTTTGGTTTGGACAGGTAAGGTGCGCTTCTTCCTTCACCAGGTGCCTTCGGGCAGGTGTCGGGTACCTGTGGAGGAGCCAGTGGGGATTTGAGGCAGGGCGGGAATTGAGCAATCCATTAGAAACTTTTCACACTGTCCCGACACTTTGTCCGTTGTCCCATTGAGTTGAGAGGATCACTCGGTTTGGGGCAGACTGAGGAGCTGTATGAAAAGGTGAAGTCCCTGGCCCAGGGTGTAAAACACTTTTGTCAATGCTAGCAACCACTTCTGCTGAGAGAAGGAGAACTGGCTTTCATGGTGTCAGCTTTTCAGTTGAGCTTTCTTCACCGCCAGCTTCTCAGGTTTCCTCCTGGCCTAGCTCATTTCAAGTTGGGGTGAGCTAAAGATCAGACTCCCCGATCTCATTTACTTCCTGCTCGTATCGCAGTCTGATGTAGGTTGGTGGGGAGGCGGAGCTCTGCTCCACGCAGCCATTCACGGACCAGCAGGTCCCGCCCATCACATAGCCCCGCCCATCGTATGACCCGCCCCTCCGAGGTTCTCGGACCCCCCCCCAATCTCCACTCAAACGGAAGTTTTTATGGACCAGGTTTGGAGGGGGTGTACACGTCACTGCCCATACCCCATTGGCCAGAGCCAGATCACATGGCCTTGCCCGACTGCAAGAGAGTCTGGGAAATGTAGTCTCTCAGCGTGTGCTGGAGGAAAAGGAGGTGCGGGCTGTCTCCAGCACCGGCTTTGGGGAAGGTCTGAGGGCGGGGCCGAGGGCGGTGGTGGGGGTGGCCCCCAGCCCGCGGCCCCAGCCCATCGGTCGGCCGTTCTACCTCCGCAGAGTGGCACGATGGAGGGCCAGACCCTGCGAACCTTCTACACGCAGCTGGTGCTGTTGCCTGCAGTGCTGCACTACGCCCAGTACGTGCTCCTCGCCCTGGGATGCGCCCTGCTGCTGCTCATCCCCGTCGTCTGCCAGATCCGGAGCCAGGTAAGTGGTGCTGGAGCGCCGCCGGGGCCGGCGGCCTTTGCTCACCTGCTGGAGAGGGGGCCCGGACCCGATCTCCCAGCCTCCCCTTCCTTCTCTGCCGTCCCCGGGGCACTCTCAGCCTGGAGTCCTCTTGGGCAGCGGGCCGAGCCCTGGGCCCTCCGTCCCCTCGGCCTCTGCTTGTGTCGGGGAGCCTTCTCTCGCATTCTGCGCGGCCTCTTCTCTGCCTGTTCTGGGTGGCATGGGTACTCTCGCTTGGAGGGGCTGCAGGTGGATTTGGGGGAATGAGACCTGGTACTTCTCTGATTTGTTCATGGAGTGGAGTCAGCACCTGCTGTGTACCAGGCCTTGTGAACAAGACAAGCCTCTGCTGGGGGTGGGGACATGCTACTGGGGAGACACGAAAAACAAGTAAACGGAGACAGTCGTTTCACCCACTGATAATACAGGTGATAGAAACAGGATGGGCTAGAGTGGTGCTGTCTGTAGAAGTACAACCTGAGCCACATGTGTGATTTTAAGTTTCCTAGTAGCCACATTAAACAAAGTAAAGAAAGATAAATAAAGAGAAAACCCAAAACCAAACCCATCACGGTCGAGTCCATTCCAACTCATAGCAACTTTATAGGAGAGTAGAACTGCCCCATAGGGTTTCCAAGGAGCAACTGGTGGATTCGAACTGCCAATCTTTTGGTTAGCAGGTGAGCTCTTAACCACTGTGCCACCAGGGCTCCAATTCTGATCATGTATCTTATTTAACCCACATATATCCAAAAATATTACCATTTCAACATGAAATCAATATAAACAGCATAAATGAGATATTTTGAATTTTTCGGTATTAAGTTTTTGAAATCCAGTGTGTATTTTACACTTACAGCATGCCTCGATCCTGACCAGCCCCATTTCAAGGGCTTAATAGCCACATGGGGCTCATGGCAACCATACTGGACAGAACAGTGGCCAAGGGGGATGGGAACAAGTAGGAGTGTCAGGAAAGTCTTCTCTGAAAAGATAAAACTTAGATGTGACTGCTAAGGAGACCCTCAGCATAGAAGCCATGGAAAAGCGTTCTCCAAGCAGTGGGTATAGCCAGTGCAAAGGCCCTGAGGCAGAGGTGGGCATGGAGCACTGGAGGATGAGACAGAGGATCAGAGTGGCTGGACAGCAGTTAGCACAAGGGAGAGGGAGGTAGGAGGTGGTATCTGAGAGGGGAGCAGGGGAAGCTCTGCCAGGTCCTATACTGCAGGGTGAGGAGCTTGAAATTGATTCCAGGAGTGACTGGAAGATTTCAAGGAGGAGAATGGCTGCATTGCCTGCTGTGTGTAGAACAGGTCCAGGGTTAGGAGGGGTGTTGCTGGAGAAGAGCTCTGACGATCGAGCCCGGGGGCATACAACCTTTAGAGGCAGGAACAAAAGGGGGAGACAACAAATTCCCCTTCTTGATTTGAGGCCACTCATTCATTCATGGCATTCACTGACAATGCTTACCTGGCCGCTTATTTTTTGTGAAGCACTGTGCAAAATTTGGGGGATACAGAAGTGACTAGAACGTGAGGTCTGGAGACCAGTGGGCAGACAGACCTTTAAGCAAGTGGCTGTAGTCACAGTATGACAAGGGCTGTGATCAGGGGCTACTGTGTTAGGCAGGGGGTGGCCGCTCAGGGGCAGGAGTCGAGGAAGGCCAATTTCAAATGCAAGAACCAGTAAGCCATTGCAGGGCCCCACCGGAGTGTCCTGCAGCAGCAGGCGTGGCCTTCGCGCTGGACAGCTCTCTGCTTGTCTTCGAGCCATCTTCAAGCCTTCTTTCTTGCTTGGCTTTGCCAGACCAATCTCTTCTCTTTTCCCTCTTTCTTGGAGGAAGCTTACTCGCTTGCTTGCTTGCTTGCTTGCTTGCTTGCTTGCTTGCTTGCTGGGGCAATAACAAGCCTTTGTAGACTTTTAACCTCTACTTCTAGAACCTGAACTAGACTTCCCTTCCCAGTTCCCCCATCCTTTGGGGGAGAAGTTTCCATTAGATGAGGTTGCCAGGGCCCCACCAGCCCTAGCTCTGGTCACATCACTGCCTCTAGCGTTTGAGCCCCCGTGAACGTTCAGACCACCCGCCTGCCTGGGCACCTTCTCTCTGCCTCTGCCCCAGTGAGAACCAGGACGGAGCTGGGTGGAGCTGGTGAGCATGAGAGAGCCCCCTGTAGTTCTTGACTGGATTACGTGGGAGGGCAGAAGGGACCCGCTTCCCTGGGCACAACATCAGCATGGCTTTCCACTGGTGAGGACGCTTACACCCTCACATGGGAGCCCTGGGGACTGGCTGTGAAGGGGCTGGGCCAGAGTAAGGGGAGGCAAGACATTTTTGTCCTCTGGCCCCCTCTGTCTCTTTCCTAATCTTCCATCAAGAGAGGGAGGGAGCCCCAGGGGGAGAGGGAAGGAGCATGGGAAACAACCTGAAAACTCTAGCTAGGGTCCCCTTCCCATGCCTCACCCTCAGAGCAGTGTCCCACCCTGACTCCAGTAAGAACACTGTTATTTCCATTGATAATGTGGTTGACACTCCCCTTCTGCAAGTTTCACTGAGTCCAAGTGGCAGAAATTTATCTTACTAGGTTCTTTGGCTTAGTAGGGTTAACCCTTGCTGGTGGGTTTTTTTTGTTTGTTTGTTTGTTTTTTGCATTTGTCCTGATTAAAAAAAAAAAAAAAAGTATAAACTCCATTATGTATTTCACTTTCTGTCCTGTTCAAGCCATTCTTAAAAAAAAAAAAAAAAAAATTTTTTTTAACAGAAATCTCTGTTTCTGGTCAATTTAAAACACTACCTGCTCAGTGCCCAGCCAGCCCAACATGGCCCAGCTCTCCGCCTTGCTTCCTGTCTACAGCCTAAGTTCACAGGCAGACAGACCCTTTTAAGCTTGGCTTGACCGTCCATCCAAGCATGTTTCCTGAAGGTGCTTTTACTTCTGTGTGTGGTGAAGGGCAGCAGACCCCTAAATCTCAGCCGACTCCAATCACTACTGGCCGTTGGGCTCTGAAATTACGCTCCCTGCCTGTCTTCCCTTTGCTCTTTGAAAATCGAAGAACCGCGTAAAATGTTTTGTGCTTGGCTGCAATGTCAACTATAAATTAGCTTGGTTATCTTCTAGGAGAAATGCTATTTATTTTGGAGTAGTAGTAAAAAGGGCTCAAAGGATAAGGAGGCCATTCAGGCCTATTCCGAATCCCTGATGACCTCACCTCCCAAGGGGACTGTGCTGCAAGAAGCAAGGCTATAGGTGGGTACCAGGTAATGGCGCGTCCCCTCCTGTAGCGGGTAGAACCCTGGCAACTTGCAACACCTTGGATCCTATGCATTTCTTCAGCCTCGACTTCACCTGGAGTGTCTACAGACTTAAAACACATTGGTTTATTTTACGTTTGGAGAAATTGCCCTTCTTACATTCAGTGAATTTTATCCCAGGCGTGGTAGGAGATGGTGGGTGATACTTGTTCTGTGGGCTGGTATCTTATTTGCAAGGTTGTATTAGAAAGCATGTAAAACCCTGGCAGCGTAGTGGTTAAGAGCTACGGCTGCTAATGAAAAGGTTAGCAGTTGGAATCCACCAGCCGCTCCTTGGAAACTCTATAGGGCGGTTCTACTCTGTCCTATAGGGCCGCTATGAGTTGGAATTGACTCGAAGGCAACAGGTTTGCTTTTTTTTTATGGTTTGATTAGAAAGGTGAAGGAGCCCTGATGGCGCAGCGGTTAAGCACAGGGCTGCTAACTGAAGGGTTGGTGGTTCGAACTCATCAGTGGCACCACAGGAGAAAGATGTGGCAGTCTGCTTCCGTACAGATTACAGCCTTGGAAACCCAATGGGGCAGTTCTATTCTGTCCTATAGGCTCTCTAAGAGTCAGAATCGACTCAACAGCAACAAGTATTTAGAAAGGCAGGGTTCAAGGTTTTGACCAGGTGCTCCTCAAACCTCTTGTATAATTGACTTCTGGGGGATGTTTGCTAAAAATGTAGAACCCTGGCTAGGCTTCTAGAAGTCCTGGAATAGAATTGTGGGTGGGGCCCAGGAATCTGTGTTTTAATGGACCTCCTCAGGGATTCTAATGTAGATAGTCCAGGGACTCCCTTTTGAGAAACGTTGGTCCAAATTTGGGATGCCTGATGAAGAAGAAAGAATTTAGACATCAACTGAGCATCAACTGTGTACCCAAGACCTGGTGTGAGGGTAGGGTTGCCAGATTTGGTAAAAACCAAAAACAGCAAAAAATAAGGATGTCGAATTGAATTTTAATTTTGAGTAAACAACAGATATATATTTTTTAAATTTATTTTTAGTGGCAGTATATGAAGCCAAACATACATCCATTCGCAATTTCTACATGAACAGTTCAGTGACATTGGTTACATGCTTCACACTGTGTCACCTTCTCACTGTCTCTACTCTTATTGTTATATCACCATTAATATAGACTCTCTGCCCTTTCATATTTTCATCTGTTTTAGATTAACTGTTGTCAGTTTGAACTTACATAGATAATTCTTTCTAAAAGCAGAATGCTTAAGGCACACATTCTGTATTAGTTGAGCTAAACTGTTGTTTATTTTAACAGTGGCTTCATGGAATAGTTTTGGTTCAAGGCTTAAAGATTATTTCCGGGCAATACTTTAAGGGGTCTCCATAGTCTCAATGGATCCAGTAAGTCTGGCTTCCGTATGACTTTGAAGTTCTGTTCCACACTTTTCCACCTTTTGATCATAGACCCATCTGTTGATCAAAACGTTGAGTAATGGTAGCTGGGCACCATCCATTTCTTCTCATCTCATGGCAGAGGAGGTAGCAGTTCATGGAGGCAATTAGACTGCAGTCCATTTTCTTCTCTGATTCCCGGGTCTCCTTTCTCTGCTGTTCCAGGCAAATGGAGACCAATTATTGTATGTTTGGTGGCCGCTCACAAGCTTTGAAGACCCCAGGTGCTACTCATTGAGTGAGGAGGTAGAACAGAAAGTCTTAGAAGCAATGTTAGGCCCATGAAGCCATAACCCCAAACCTTTGAACCAAGAAAACTAATCCCATGAAGTGTTTGTTGTTGTGTGCCGTTGAGTCAATTCCGACTCATAGCAACCCTATATGACAGAGTAGAAGTGTCCTATAGGGTTTCCAAGACTGTATTCTGTATGGGAGCAGATTGACAGGTCTTTTCTTCCAAAGAGCAGCTGTTGAGTTCAAACCGAAGACCTTTTGGCTAGCAGCCAAGCACTTAACCATCGCACCACCAGGACTCCTATGAAATGTTTTGTTATAAGTAGTATTAACAAATGCAGCCTTTTTTTTTTTTTTGCTGCTACAACAAGTAATTTTTTAGTATAAGTTTATTTCATGCAGTATTTGTAGTATAAGTATGTTCCAAAGATTGCACAGGACATACTTCTACTAAAAAGTTATTCCTTGTTTATCTGAAACTGGAATTTAACTGGACACCCTGGTTTTCTCTGGCCAACCTTCCTTAGGGAGTAGGTGCCAGGGCTGGTGACGCTGGGGGTGCTCTCATTCCCGCCCTGTGTTTCTTTGGGTCTGAGGTCTTAAGAGAGCCGTGACCAGGGTGGTATCCTCCCAGGGAAGGTGACAGGCAGAGCCACAGGCCCTACGATTTGGGTTTGGGCTGGAAGAGTCATTTTACCACTGTGCCTCTGATAATAGCTGTTAATTTGGTTTCTGAAAAACGTGCCGCCCCCAAAAGCTTCTGTGGCCAGGTCTGCCTTGGGTGTAAGTAGTTTTCTTGGGAGCCGTGGAGCACGGGTATGAGGCAACAGGCCTGCTTTTTGGGGCCAGTTGGCGGCTGCCTGCTTGCTTCAACAGCCAGGGCAGGAGGGGAGATCAAGTGGAAAATGAGAAGTGGTGGGCAGAGGCGGGTTTGTATTGGCAGGCCCCATGGGGAGGGGGCCAGCTACACCCAGCCAGGCTCTGGGGAGACATCTGGGAGGGAGGGCCTGAGCACTAAGGCAACACGGCCCCATCTCGGTGGCAGGGTGTGCGGGCCGGAGAGGCATCCCCCTTTCCTTCCTGTCTTCCAAGAATTCCTCTGGGTGCCACGTCCTCGTGCACCATCTGATGCCATGAGCGCCCTGTCCCTTTCCAGCCACGAGCCCCTTCTGCGGACACTTGCTCGGCATTCTTGGGGTACAGGGCTGGGGGTCCTTGGGCATAGAACAGGGAATTCTTCATCTGTTCATCTGTTAGATGGGGTGGACGAGGGGGTGTTGAGAAAAGCCAGAGTCACTTTTAGCACACATAGAGCCGGTGGTTGTGAAGTCCCAGGCCAGCACCCCCGGAGGTGCCCCTCCCAGGACATAACCAGGATGTCCTGCCAGCCCCTCCTCCCAACAAGCTAAAAGGGGACCTCCTCTCTATTTTGCCAACAGACTGTAGTTTTCAAGTCATTAGGGAAGTGTTTGACTTAGGAAGTTCCCTGGCCTGCCTTCTGTGAGGTGGCTCGGCCCCCACTCCCATGCCCAGCCCCAGCCATCTGTCTTTGGGGAATGCAGTGTCCTTGGAAACCAGGCCCCTGGGAAGTGGCCATCGGTCAGGAAGACCAGGAATCCCTGCAGGGCTGCCTCCACCCGCCTGAGTCACATTCTTCGAAGTCTCAGGCCTAGGTCACTGGGGGAAGCCTCACACCTTCCCTGCACCTGGGGGTGGTCCAGAGGCACCTGGGCCACAGGGGATGCCCTGCTTGAGAAAAGTCATCAAACAGGTGTCCAAGAGCCCTGAAGCAAAGCGTATTTTTATGTGAATAAGAAAAGGCGGCCCCTCTGGGCAGTTCTAGCCTGCTCTAGGGCAGAAGGCTTGGGAAACAAGGTGCCAACTGGTTTCAGCCCCCTCTGCTGGGCACCCTTATGCAGCGAGCAGCCTGGACAACTGTACGTGGCAGCCCTTCCTTCAAGAAACTGTCCTGGCACTTTCTGACTTTCCCATTTGATCTCTCTCCCATTCCAAGTGCTCTTTCCTCAGTGGAAGGGTAGTGGACAGGAAGAGGAGGAGCCAGCTCCTTGTTCTTGCTCATCAGGACTTGTTAAATGTTTCATTCTTAGGGAGACCAGGAGTCCTTCCACAGCCTTTTCACCTTAGAGAGAGACTTTCTCACTCATGGCGACTTGGGCCCAGATTGCCAAGGTTCCGGCCACACCTGGGTGCCCAAGCTGCCTCGGTGTGTGATGGTGTGGGTGGGGAGGCCCCAGGCTTGAATCTGGCCGAGTCCCGGAGGCCTTGAGCGTGTCCCAGAGAGAGAGGAGCTGGCATGCCCCCAGCCCCAGCCCAGAGGGCGAAGCAGGCCCCTGGGGGTGGTGAAAGGCCACAGCTTTTGGGGCTTTTCCAACTACAGCTGCTGGGCCAGGGGGCCCCTCCCTCCTTTGGGGGCATGGACACAGGAGCTTAGAGAGGGCGAATAGGTACCCTAGAGTTATGATTGTTGTTATCTTTAATTTTTTTTTCGTTTGAGAAATTTAAAAAAATATAATTTTAGGTAAGTTATATCTGCATTCTCTCTTACCCAGAACCAGCAATTAATTGTACCTTCCGCCATACCTCTCTCCTTTTTCCTTCAGCTCCCTCTCCCCCCTGCCCTCTCCCTCCCCACCCCCGAGACGAAACATAGTCAAGAACTTGGTATACGTTTTCTTTTTTTCTAAATCTGTATATATGTGCCTACGAACAATAGACAATTTAATTTTTTTTTTTTTTACCTCAGTAGGGTCATACTCTAGCCAGCTGCCCCTCTTCAAGTTTGTGAGAACTGCCACATTCGATAGCCCTCTGTGAACATGTTTTTGAAATGGTCTCTGTTGGCAGGCAGTTAGGCTGCTTCTAGGTTTTCTGTTAACAGTATAGCGCACAAGCCCTGGACTCCTTGTTCTTCCTGTCTCTTGCCTGTATGAGGCAAGTCTCTCTGGCCTCAGTTTCCCCATCTCTGAAATGGAGTGGGGACCAGGGCAAGGTAGAGTTTGGCTAGATGAGGCGGCCCTTTCCAAACGTGTCTTCCCGGAGTCTGTAGGTCACTCCAGCCTTTGCTGTGCCATGTTGAGCTCGACAGATGGGCTCTGCTAACGGGGAGGGAGAGGGGAGGTTTCCACTCGGGGGAGATGTGGGTACAGGGACCAGGGTGGGCCGGGCATGAGGGTGGGCCTTGGCGAGCCGGTCCCGAGGTCCAGCGTCCCCTTTCTCCACAGGGCCCCGAAGATTCCACGAGCCAGTCCAGCCTGGTGGCTCAGCCAGACCAGCTCCCCAGCCCCTGCACCCCACTTCTAATGGACTCTGGAAGCAGACAGCCTGCCAGCCACAAAGCCTGAGCCCCCCAGTTTCCACACGTGTGTGCACATACCTTCACACATAAACGCCAGCTCCTGTAGACACACATACACAGGTGTGTGCAGACACACTCAGGGATGGAGCCGCTGCAGAGGGAACTCAACAACGAGCACTGTTCCAGAACTTTCTCTCCAAGTGACCCATAGGCCTCTGTTCCCCTGGCTCTGGTCACCACGTGCTGTGGGCGTTGCGTCCCTCCCTTGGGTGAGCATGGGAGGTCCCATCCAGCTGTTGGGCCCCAACTCTTTGTGACTCACGCCACCCCTCCCGAGACCCCCTCCCCTTGAGGCAGGAAACACTGCAGCGCCTGCATGGTGGCTCAGCCTTGCAGGGGCTTCCTACCCAGGGGCCGCGAGTGCAGACTTCCTGCGCTGAGGACGGCAAGTGCGTCCACTAATAGACCCCCCCAGGTGAAGCACCTGCGTACGGGCCTCCCCAAACCCTGTGGGCACAGGAGGTAGCGTGCTCCTGCTCCCAGTGTCTCCTCACCCCGGGCCAGAGTTTTCATCTCCTCAAAGTTGACTCAGGCTCTGGTTTTGGTGTCTGGGGCCCTTTTCCACCACTCTATAAACTGATGTCATCTTGGACACTGCTGGCCACACCCAGGCCGGGGCGGCAGCAGGCTCTGTCCTGAGATGCCTTGCCATGGGGTCCCTTGGCTTTTGGGTGCCAAGGCAAAGGCGGGGAGGCCTGCGGGGCCTCCACAGGGTGGGAGACCCCTCCGCCTGGTGCTTTTCATCTCTGGGGCAAGCTACTGTCTCTATTCTACTGGAAGAGAATTGAATTTTATTGTCTTTTAAAAATAACTCATGATTGAAGTAATAAACCTTTTTAAAAAGCTAACAGTCGAGTCTGTGACAACCTGTTTGCTGGGTGGGGTAGGTGGTGACGGGTTTCCTGGAGGATTCTAGGTTCTTCTTTTTCTTGTCAATAGCTCCTTTCTGGTGGCTGCCAAGAGCGTCTCCCACAGGGCTGGGCTGCAGACTTGCCATTCTTTTGTTTTACATTTTAAACTTTGTGTATACTTAAACTTTTATGTAAATACGGCATGAATACAGTCCTTGTTTCAAAGAGTAGGGCCCAAGTCCTCTGTGACCACTGCTCACAAATCTCTGGGTGCCATAGTAAGTACCCTTGTCAGTTCGGTGTGGAGCTGTCAGACGTTTTTCTGGGCGTTTGTATACACACCAGCTTCCTGTAGGAGGAACATGGTATTGGCATGGGCTTGTTCTTTGTCTTGTTACACAATTGACAGAAGAGAGACGTGGTTAGGAGAATGGACTGGAGCTAGATGGCCTGAGTTTGCATCCGGCCTCTTCCTCTTATTAGTTCTGTGATCTAGGGCAAGTCACATGCCTACTCTGTGCCTCAGCTTCCCCACTTCTAAAATCAAGATCATAGGACTGACCTCTCAGAGTGGTAATTGTGAGGAGCCGGTGAGTTTGTCCATGAAATGCTCTTAGACCGATATATAAGTTTATCATCATTAGTATTGTTATTATCATTGTTAATGATTCATCATCCTGCAACCTGATTTTTTTCTGCCTAAGCTGTCTTTGACATGGTTCCCTGGTAATACATGTTGAGCCACCCCTTTTTAACCAGAGGCTGTATTTCGAGGACCGGGACTTACCGCACTTTATTTACACTGCCCCCTATTGGTGGACGTCTAAGTAGCTTCCAGGTGTCCCCTGTTGCAAACACAGCTTTAGCCAACATTCCTTCCTTCATTCACTGGATATTGAGTCCCTGGGGCAGCGCCCGGCACCTGCTCTGTGTAGGCACTGCCCCAGGGGCTGGGATATGGCAGTGACCTAACCCTCCCTTCCCTGGCCTTCTAGGGTGAGTTTCTCTAGGGGATGTAAGGGAGGGGAATTACTAGGTCATTGAGTGTGCGGTTTTTAGCAGTCCCAGTGGACACTGCCAAATGACTCCAAACGCTGACTCCTAGGCATCCTGAGGGTCTCGTGTGCGGCTTTCCGGGCTCTCTCTCTCTCTCTCTCTCTGTGTGTGTGTGTGTGTGTGAATGAGTGAGAGTGATGGGAAGCAGTGCTCCACTCTCACTCACACTTGGCTGCTGAGAGGCAAGATTTCCATCCCATGAACCAAGGCCACTTATCCACAAAACCTAGGCCCCATAGTAATTTTAGGGGCGCACAAAATTGTTTTATTTTAAAATCAGAGGAAATAAAAATGAACTTTTAGGTCAAAGAAAATGTTTTTGTATATAACATTAATGTAGTCATCTTTATACCAATGCAGTTGTGGAATATATACATTTTTTAATATAGTAAATGGCCCACAAAGAGAAAAGTGCCAGGGCCCCCAAGAGTCTCGATGCTGCCCCGGCCCGTGGGCTTGATGGGGACAGGTGCGGCCCAGCCAGAGCTTAGACTATCTCCGCGCCCTTCCACGCGCATTAAGACTCTGTTCTTAGCCTGGTGGAAATTTGGCTCAAAACACGCTTTTCCGGGGTGAGGGGCTCAGATTGGATTCTCAGAGAAGTCCAAAACATCCTGTTCAGAGGCGCCGTGATGACGCAAGACGGAAGCGCTGTGAGACGCAGTGGGGCGCCGTGATGACGTCAGAGGTGCCAAGGTGACGCAAGAAACGCAGTGAAGACACTAGAGGCGGCATGATTCCTTGAGGTGCCTTGACGACACTGGAGGCATCGTGATGACTTAAGAAGCACGTGACGACTTAAGAGCCGCCGTGATGATGCAGGAGGCGCTGAAATGAGGTAAGAGGCTCGCGAAAGTCTCGGCGCTGAAGACGGACCTTCTGATTTCCGCTGGGCCCTGAGGCGCTGGCTCTGGGTCGGCTTTGTCGGGACCGGGTTCAGGGTTCCCCGCTGCCTAACGCTCACGGTCTTCCCGCCTTCGTGCTTGGCTGCTTCTCCCCAAGGGGTTTGTAAAGCCGCACACCTGCCCACACACTGCAACTGATGTGTACAAAATGGCTTATCGTGAGTTTAAGTACACAGTTGCAAAAGATGAAATTTCCCGCTTATTGTCACGGTTGATGTTTTAAAATAAAAGTTTCACTGCCGTCTTAAATGTGCCCAATGGGATCTAAATAAGATAGTGAGATGATACCCACCATCCTCCATTTAAAAAATACATGTATGAAGAAGCCTTTAATAGACATCTTATGCCTTTTTTCCTCTGGAACTTGTATTTTCTTCTCCCTTAGAATTTTATCTAAATGTTGTACATGTTATGTTTTAAAGTCTTTTATTAATCACCCTATTGTACTAATCTACAACATAAACTTGTGTATAAGCCGAAACGGACATTTTTATTATTTCTTGTGACTCTACAGATTTAAAATTTTTTTGGGTCAGTATCACCATTTAACTATAGGTACCCAATTGATGAGAACAACATCAGTGTTTTATTTTTTTATGTATCAAACAAAATTTTATTGGGATGCATCACCTTTTTATATGTATTTTTTATGTATGTTTTAATTTTCATAGAGTAAAATGGATATGTGTCTGTGCCTACACGCACACTCAGTTATATGAGTTTGAACACGTGTATAGATTCAAGCAACTGTCGCCACAATCAGGTTACAGAGCAGTTCCATCATCCCCCAAAATTTCCTCATGCTTCCCCTTTGTAGTGAAAGCCTCCCCCAACACCTAACCTCTGGCAAGCGTTCATCAGTTCTTAGTCACTGTAATTTTGCCTTTCCAGAAAGTCATGTAAATGGAGTCATACGGTATGTAACCTTCTGACGCTAGCTTCTTTCACTCGTCATGTCTTTAAGATTCATCCATGTCGCAGCGTGTATCAGTACTTCATTCCTTTTTATGACTGAATAATATTCCACGGTATGAATATATCACATGTCGATTAGCCACCCATTCAAAATGAGCCCTGGTGGTGCAGTGGTTATGTGCTTGGCTGCTAACCAAAAGATCGACTGTTCCAGTCCCATAAAACCAAATGGGACTAATGAGGCACAGCAGTCCAGGGACAAGGGCCAGAAGGCAGAAGGGGACAGGAAAGCTGGTGATAGGGAACCCAGGGTTGAGTAAGGATAGTGTTGATGTGTTGTGAGGTTGTTAACCATTGTCATAGGGCAACATGTGTACTAACTGTTAAATGAGAAACTATTTTGTTCTGTAAGCCTTCATCTAAAGTGAGAATACCAGCACAGTTGGAAGAGCGTAGTTGATGTCACTGAACTGTGCATGTCGAAATTTTTGAAATGGTGTATCTTTGGCTATGTATATTTTCACAAAAAAAAAAAAAAAAAAAGGTCGAGAAGGGAGAGGGTTGACATGGTGTGGGGTTGTTAACCAATGTCATAAAACGATTTGTGTACTACTGTTTCATGAGAAACTATTTGTTCTGTAAGCCTTCACCTGAAGTACAATTAAAAAAAAAAAAAGACCCCCCCAAAAAAAACAAACAACAAAAGATCGGCTGTTCCAACCCACCAGCTGCTCCGTAGGAGAAAAGACCTGGCGGTCTGCTTCAGTAAAAATTTACAGCCTTGGAAACCCTATGGGGCAGTTCCACTCTGTCTTCTAGAGTCACTGTGGGTTGGAATCGACTTGACTACAGTAGGTTTGGTTTGGCTTTTTTATCCATCAGTTGATGGGCGTTTGGATTGTTTCCACTCTTTGGCTATTATGAATGGTGCTGCTGTGAACAGCTGTGTACAGGTTTTTGTGAATAAGGCTTCCTTTCTCTTGGGTATGTATCTAGGGAGTGGGATGGCTGAGTCATTTGGTAACTCCATGTTTCGCTTCTGGAGGAACTGCCAAACTGTTTTCATAGTTGTACCATTCTGCATTTCTACCAGCAGTGTTTGAGAGTTTCACTTGTTTTGCATACTCGCCAGCTCCTTGATATTTTCAGTTTAAAAAAAATTTTTCTTACTCATTCTGAAAGATTCATAGTGGTATCACATTGTGGTTTTTATTTGCATGGAAATGCATCTCTTAATGAGATCCCTGGGACTTTCCCTCCACCCCCATGTATCCATGGGTGACTGTCACTTTTTGCTAGAATGAGATGGATTTTATCATCGATTCTATTCCTATTTTGTAGCTATAAGCACAGAGCAGCCTTGTTGACATAAATAGTTGGGAATGGAAGGAATATCCTGATGCAACATCCCTCCATTCTTTAAACTCCTGAGTAACTGACAAAAATCACATGATGATCTGTCATCAAAAAGTATTTTTAATGATCTATCAGCTGACAACTCCATTTGACCTTCCTTCAAATTCTTAGAAAACAATGAAGTGGAAACTACCTGATTTCCAGAAGTATTTATTACCCAATCTTTAGATTTGTTCTTGAAGGGAGTATTTGGGAATGTCCCTCTGGTGGGTGCTGGGAGGAGGGGAAGGGCTGGCCTGCCTGCTGTGGAGTGGGTGAAGGGGCTCATGAAGGGGCTAGGAGAGCGGCCCCTCCATCCTGGGCTTCCCCGTGGGGAGATCCCAAGGCCAAATGCTACTGCCTGAGTCAGAGGCCTGCAAGATGGTTCCCTTAACACCCCCCGTGCCCATTCCCCTTAGAAAGCCCAGCCCAGCGATCCCCAATTTTAGTTATTTAATAACCACTATGAGAGTTTTTTGTAAGGTGCCCTCGTGGTGCAGTGGTTAAGTGCTCGGCTGCTAACTGAAAGGTCAATGATTCAAACCCACCAGCCACTCTGAGGGAGAAATCTGTGGCAGTCTGCCTCCGTAAAGATTAAAACCAAAGTAATCCTGTTGCTGTCAAGTCAGATCCGACTCATAGTGACTCTGTAGCAGAGTAGAACTTCCTCATAGGATTTCCAAGGAGCTGCTGGTGGATTCGAACTGCCAACCTTTTGGTTAATAGTCAAATGCTTAACCACTGCACCACAGGGGCTCCTCCGTAAAGCTTAGAGCCTTGGAAACCCTATGGGTAGTTCTCCTCTGTCCTGTAGGGTTGCTACGAGTCAGAATCTACTTGATGGCAGTGGGTCTTGGCAAGGATTTTTGACTTACCCGTGTATGAGCCACATCACAGGCACTTTCACCTTTTGCCTTCAGCTCTACTTGTTCTTAAAAAGGAAAAGAGACCATCTCCATAAAGCATTCTGCTCTGTGTGGCCCCAGGGAGCTCGAGTCAGGAGAGGTGAATTTGCCCTCCACTTGGCTCATCTGTGAACATCTTGCTTCTGAGCGTCCTTCTGAGGTTTTAGTCGATTTGTTTTTTGGTACAACCTTGGTCCCTAAACCCAGCTAACTCCTTCATCTGGGGCTCCTGGAGAAATCTGCCATCTGCCCCATGTGGATGGAAGGGTTGTGTGGACACCCTGGGGGATGCCTTGTCAGCCTCCACCGTGGCCTCATCCTGAGGAATTTTCAGGAGTATCTTTGACTCTATGAGACCTTATTCTCACACCCTCACTTTAGACCCTAACTCCTCTGCCACGTGACTCCGCTACTTAGTATTTTTCTTTAAATTGACTCACTTTTTTTACTTAAAGAATTTTGTTTTGAAAGGAAGGCAGCTGTGTCTGTGAAATTATGGGTCTAAAGAGCAAGTTATATGTTTGCAATATCCATTAAAATAAATACATAGCTTGAAGTTTAGAGATGTCCATCCAGGTACCGCTAGTACTGCCCTACAGCCCAGGGGGACTCTGCACTGTCAGGTTGTGTGTGCTGCATCCCCTCCTCCCCCCAGCCGGTGGAGTGAGTGCTACCCCTGCATAGAAGTCTTCACTCCTCTGTCTCGCTCAGTACTGGTGTTGGCAAAGGCTCGATTCCAGCCGTGCCCCCTCCTCCAGGAAGCCTTCGTGATCACTCCTGCTTGCTCTGCTTTCCCTTTTCCTGGAACTCCCGGGTGGGAGCACTGTGTCTGTACCCCAGGTGATACTAGAATGTTCTAGAATACTAGAAGTCCTAACTGTAGTTTCTGCAGCCTGAAACCCCAAGGGCTTGTAACATAACCCCAGGTGCCCAGAATATGCATAACCAAGAAGGTTACTTACATCCCTCTGCTTCCTTTGGCTCACTTGGATCTTCATTCCTTCAGTTAGGCACCAGGGCTAGGATGGTGGACCAGACAGACCTGGCCCTTCCTCTCAGGCAACTTTATAGTTCTGCCAGTTACCAGCTGTGGGGCCTTGGAGGAATCACAAGACCTAGGGCAAGTCACGGAGCCTCTCATGAACCCCAGCTGTCCCCCTTCTCCACAGAGGAGTAAAACCTGTTTCTGGGATGTTGTGTCTGCTGAGAGCTTTCTGAAGCGCATCATGAATAAGGTCACCAGGGTGGTTTTCCTCATCTGAAGAGATGGGAACAATCTAACACCTGCTTTACGGGGGTCAGTGGGAGCTCAGAAGGGTTGATGGCTCCACGTGATGTGCTGGGGGAGGGGACCCTGCATTCGAACCCACTGCCCTGAAGCTATCCAGGTTAGTGCCTGGTCTCCCAGCTCCCGCGTGCCCTTGCAGACAATTTTCCACGCAGGAGCTGAAATGTAAATCTATCACAAGGTCCACCCCTTGCTTAGCTCGGGATGAAGGTCTTAGTCTTGGTCTCTAGTGCTGCTATAACAGAAATACCACAAGTGGATGGCTTTAACAAAGAGAAATTTATTTCTTCACAGTAAAGTAGGCTAAAAGTCCAAATTCAGGGTGTCAGCTCCAGGGGAAGGCTTTCTCCCTCTGTTGGCCTTCTCATCAATGTTCCCCTGGACTAGGAGCTTCTCTGTGCTGGGACCCCAGGTCCAAAGGACATGCTCTGCTCCTGGCACTGCTTTCTTGGTGGTATGAGGTCCCCCTGTCTCTCCGTTCACTTCTGTCTTTTATATCTCAAGAGATTGCCTCAGGACACAATCCAGTCTTGTAGATTGAGTCCTGCCTTACTAACACAACTGCCACATATCCTCCCTCGTTAACATCATGGAGGCAGGATTTACAACATATAAGAAAATCACACAATACCAGGACTCATGGCCCAGCCAAACTGACACACACATTTTTTTGCGGAACGTAATTCAATCCTTGACACCCACCTCCAGGGCTGCTGGGAAAATCCCTCCCCTCCTTGCAATGCAGGGTCGGCCTTCCGGGCAGTTCCGGGCGTGGCCACTGGGGGGCGAGCTGTGCATGCGGCTGTTTCGAGAAGCCTGGGTTCAAAGAGCTGCTGCCTGTTCACCACACTGTTCTCTAGGGAATCTATTTTAAATTGGGGGCTATTACCTGGATTCCACATCCTTGCTTCAGGAACCTGGAAACCTAAGAAGTTGTCTTTTATGTGTGTGTCTGTGCATTATGTTTCTGGGAAACATTCCCTTAATATTTTTCAGACTTTCAAAGGGGTCGTGACCCTCTCCAAGTCCCTAAAGAGGGTATTAAAATAACAACCAGCTTCCAGGGAGGTTTACTCTTCCTTAGCGGGCTCTGGCCTTGGAGGCAAGCTGCTTGCGTGCTGATCCCTGCTCTGCTTCTGTTGAGAGGTGGCCTTAGACAATTCTGGAAGCGCATTTCCCTCCCAAGACGTGGGAGTGCAGATCCCTGGTCCCCGAATGCCCAAGAACCCCTAAGAGGATGAGGCAGAAAGGTGTGTGGGCATTCCCTGTGGAGTCTGGGACTACTCTGAAGATCTCAGCTGCAAGTGTTCCTTACTGTCTTAGTCATCTAGTGGTGCTATAACAGAAACACCACAAGTGGATGGTTTTAAGAAGAGAAGTTTATTTCCTTACAGTAAAGTAGGCTAAAAGTTCAAATTCAGGGCATCAGCTCCAGGGGAAGGCTTTCTCTGTTGGTCTTCTCATCAGTGTTCCCCCGGACTAAGAGCTTCTCCACGCAGGGACCCCGGATCCAAAGGATACGCTTTGCTCCTGGCACTGCTTTCTTGGTGGTATGAGGTCCCCATGTCTCTCTGCTCACTTCTGTCTTTTATATCTCAAGAGATTGCCTCAGGACACAATCCAATCCTGTAGATTGAATCCTGCCTCACTAACACAACTGCCACCCATCCTCCCTCATCAACATCATAGAGGCAGGATTTACAGCATACAGGAAAATCATACAATACGGGGAGTCATTGCCCAGCCAAACTGACACACACATTTTTTGGGGGACATAATTCAGTCCATGACACTGAGATACCTACTGTTTGCAGAGCACTTGCTGGGCACTGAGCGTGAGTCTGCTCTGAGATGGCTTTGTCGATGCATGCATTTGTTCATTCATTCATTCATTCAACAGGTGGCGTTCAGAGCCCCCTGTGTGTCAGGCTCTGCAGATGTGTTGGGAATTGTCCTGGGTTATGCCAGCAATTCTTGAGGAAGTGCTCCCAGGAGGTGGGGGGGAGATAGGGAGGAAGCCAGCAAGAGGGTGATCAGGTCTGGCCTGACCCCACAGGGGACGCTGCAGTGTAAGCTTGCCACCTGTCTTAGTCATCTGGTGCTGCTATAACAGAAATACCACAAGTAGGTGACTTTAACAAACAGAAATTTATTCTCTCACAGTCTAGGAGGCTAGAAGTCCGAATTCAGGTCGCTGGCTCTAGGGGAAGACTGTCTCTGTGGGCTCAGTGCAAAGGTCCTTGTCTCTTTTCAGCATCTGTGGGCATGGCACTCCTTGGCTCTTTGGTGATCTTCATGTACCGTGGCATTTGTCTTCCCCCAGCTGTGCTGCTTTTTCTTCCTTGCTTAATCTCCTCCCGGAGAGATGACTCAGGACACACCTTACACCAATCCTGCCTCATTAATATAACAAAGAAAACCCATTCCCAAGTGCAGTCATAACCACTACCCCAACCAAAAACCCCCAACCAAAAACCAAACCCATTGCCATTGAGTTGGTTCTGACTCATAGTGACCCTATAGGACAGAGTAGAACTGTCCCATAGGGTTTCCAAAGAGCACCTGGTGGATTCAAACTACTGACCTTTTGGATAGCAGCCAAACTCTTAACCACTATGCTACCAGGGTTTTCATAGCCACTACAGGGGTTAGGATTTACAACGCATGTTTTTGGGGGACAAAATTCAACCCATAACGTTCCACCCTTTGGACTCCCAAAATCTATGTTCTTCCCACATGCAGAACCCAGGGAGCAGGGTGTTGGCTCTCCCACAGCCAACCGTCCTTGGCTGAGGGCTGCCCCAGGAGGGAGATTGGGCTTCGGCAGCCAGCCCCAGGGCAGCTGTCCAAAGAAGGTCTGCAGGGCCTAGGCTTTGGGTGTGAATCAAACAAGTTGGTGGGGGGGCGGGTATACCAAAAACCAGTTGAGGTGAGGCTCCACATTACCTGCTTCAGAAATACAGTGGGCACAACAGGAGAAGTCCCTACCCTCATGGGAAGCCAGGGAGAGACAGTGAACAAAGTAATGCATAAGTAAGATTACTCTACAGAGAGACGGGTGCCAGGAAAGAAAGAAAAGCAAGGTGACATGATGGAGAGGAGATTGAGGAGGGGAGGCTACTTATATGAGAGAGTTTTCTAGACATTTTCTCTGAGATGGCGCCGTTTGTACTGATTCCTGAAGGATTTGAAAGAGCCAGGAAAAGAACCTTTCCAGAACAGGAAAGAGCACGTGCAAAGGCCCTGAGGTAGCAACTTGCAGAGCAAAAATGAGTGTGCAGTGGCTGGAGCATAGGAAGCTGGGGGAGAGGAGGAGATTGGCAGGAGATGGGTTTGGAGAGTTAGACAGGGCTTTGTCGGCCTAGAGTTTGGATCTGAAGTACAATGGGAAGCCATTGGAGGGTGGGAGTGGACGTGATTTGATTTACATTGTTTAAGCATCTTTGTTTCTGCTGTGTGGGTGTGTGTGCAGATACATATTTGTTGAATGAATGAACGGAAGATCGGAGAGTGAGGGGGGTTGGGAGCATGATTTGCGTGAGGAGAGAACTAGGTCCTGCTGCCCCTTCTCTATACCCCCAAGTCCAGTCTCCTGTGTTCAGGTCTAAGAGCCCAGCTGAGAGCCCACCGAAGGCCACAGCCACCAGGGGGCACTGTGGGTCTACCACCGCAGGGCAGCTGGGGATCAGAGTGGAAAGGCCTCTGCACTGGCCCAGTCTCTCTGGTTACCAGAGGGACTAAGTGATGTCTATTTCTTCAGTCTTTGGATATATTAAAAGTAAAAATAAAAATTTGATGAACCAGGGCCTCCACAATTGTGCTGTATTGTATGCTTACATTTAACAAGTTAACAGTTTCCACACCGAGAAATGCCCAGCAATAGACTTGTGTGAAGTTTTAGAGTTTGTCACAATGTTAATTCACAATGTCTGTGGAGGGCAGGAGTTGGTAACGGGCAGATTAGGACACCATCTTCTCTTGCTCTGGGCATTGGGCCTCCTGGATGGTACATTCAACCTCTTCCGCCGAGTGGCCCCCAAGACTGTTTTCTGGCGCTGTAGACATGGGGCCAGGACGAATGTGCCTCAGCCCCACAGGGATGGACCCAATTCCAGTGAGAATCTCAGATGCCCACCTGATGTGAAATCTAAGGTGCCGGCCTCTTCCAGCTCAGTTAACCAGAGCTGGGCCTGGTGTCTTGGCTCCCTCTTCTCAAAGATCCCCTTGGACGGCTGTTCATGTTTATTGAACATTTACTGTGTGCCAGACCCTGTTTTAAACCCTTGGCATGTGTCATTTCATCCTCATAATACCCCAGGTAAGTGCTGTTATTCTCACTGTCCTCCTTTTACAGATGAGGAAACGGAGGCACAGAGAAGTGAAGTAGTTGTCCGAGGTCTTAAGGCTAGTAAGTGTCGGAGTCTGGATTTGAACTCTGACCGCCTGGTCTGGGGTGTGCACACTGAACCACTACTCTACTCGTCGTCTCGTGGTTAGTTAACCACGACTCATTGCCGTTGCTGGCAACCAAAGACTCCTACCTTCTCGCATCCTTTCTGAAATCACACTTGGGAAGCCAGTGTCAAGGAACATCATTTCCAGTGAGCACAGATGGGTCCTGACGCTGGAGAATCTGAGAAGCCTGTGAGAAGAAGGGAGTTTGCAAGGCTCACTTCCACCAAACCCAAATCCCAGCTCCACCTGGTCAGAGGCATGCCAGACATGTTGTCCCCAGCAACTCCGGAAAGGCCCTCAGCAGGGGACACGTTCAGGCTCATTCCAGAGAGGTCGAGAATGGGAGGGGAAGGAGATGAATAAGCGTAAACATTTCTAAAAATAATACTTGGCCCTTCAAACCCCACAACAAAACTAGGAGAGAGGGCTGGGGAGTTAGGAGGAAGCAGCCAGGAGCTGTGGCAGAGGATGTGCCCACTGCTTCCTGGGGGCTTTTCTCTGACTTTCCTCTCCTGGGTCTTGGGTGCCAGGTCCAGGGAGTCTTTCCTGAGGGTGAGACTCCTGGCCAGATGGCAGTATCTTTGGAGTTGGGAATCATGAACGTTTCCTGATTTCACATCATTTGTCATGAAGCCTTGGCCACAGAGAATTTGATAGCATTCAGAAGCCCTGGGCTGAGGCAGAAGGGGGACCTTTGAGATGGAACTGTTTTCCACTCTAGGGAACAGATGTTTGAGCAGCATTGGCCGTGATGCGCTTTTCTGCATGCTAGATCTCATTTCCCTCCTCAGCTTGCATTACAAAATGGAACTTCCAGTCCCCCAGGAAAAGATCTCAGCAGATGGATGTGAATGCTGTGGCGTGGAAGGCATTAAACCGGTGGCTGGGCCTGTGGTGGTTTCTCAGAACTGTGCAACGCCCTTCTGGTCTCCGAGATCTTCTCTCTGCTTTCCTGACCCGCCCCATCTTCTCTGAGCCACAGGAATTTCTCCCATCCCAGGGATGGGAATTCCCAGCTAGATGTTAGCGTCTCAGGTCCTGCATGGTGATGTGCGCAGCTCTGTGGTCTCTCTGGCTGTGGCAGCAGCAGCTGTTTGAGGGGAGGACGCTTTTCCCCCATGATATCAGCCTTGGAAATTAGGCAGGCAGCAGGGTTTAGAAGCTAGGGCTGTGTGCTGAAGAGGCCTGCATTCACCGTGTCGCTCCAGGCAAGTCACTTGATCCCTCTGTGCCTATGCCCACCTCTGTCCAACGGGAGTTCTATCCTGCCCCATCTCTTTCACAGGGTCCTCACAGGGTCGTAAAGAAATAATTTTATATACACTTCAGGCTGAAAATAGTTTGAAAAGACTTTCCAGTGTGTCATTATGGACTCATGCAACAAACCCTCACATCCAGGACTCAGTTTATCTAAATATTTACAAGGTCTGGGGGCGCAGTAGTTAAGTACTCAGCTACTAACTGAAAGGTTGGCGGTTCAAACCCACCAGCCACTCCGTGGGAGAAAGATGTGGCAGTCTGCTTCCGTAAAGATTACAGCCTTGGAAACCCTATGGGACAGTTTTACTCTGCTGTATAGGGTCACCAAGAGTTGGAGTTGGAGACAATTTGTTGGCACACATCAAGCTAAGCTGTAATACCATGTGTCACCAGAAGGTGCCGCTGTCAAACACATCATGGGAATTTTCCCATGTGTGAATCAATGTATGGATAGTCTGATGTTGTGGAAGACTAGCTTCTTTGAAGGGAGGAATACATGTGATCAGCAGAGTCAAGTTCATTGCCTACAGTGCCAGGCAGGCAATGTAAATAGGCCCAGCAGACCAGTGTTTGTTCATTGAGTGGGAGGGTAGCTTGAGTGACAAGCTAGAGAGTTGAAGGGGTATGTCCTGCCCAAAAACCTGGCTAGAGAGCAAATGGGGTGGGGGTAGCTGATTCTTTGCTTCCCCAAAGTGCGCCTTCTCAGCCTGTTTAAAGGTACATCGTTGACACCATTATTGTTGAGACTGAAGTGTTACAGTGAGGCTTTATGGCCTGTGGTTACAGAGGCAGATTTGTGTGTTTGATTCTGTGCCGCTGTCACCCCCTCCGTCCTCCGATCCAGGCCTTTCTGTTTTCTTAGAACCCGGCCTGGCCTTCTGTCTTGGCCGACTGCTGCCTGGGGAGAGTGCACGCCGGTGCAGCCAGATCTTCCAACTTTTTTTTCAAGATAAGATGGAAATCAGGTTTTTAAAAAATGTGAAGTCCCCTGAGTTTCAATTATTGTCAACAAATTCCAATTAAAAATATACTCTCTGGGCCAAACGAAACACATCTTGGACAGGACTTGGTCTGCTGGGTTTTGAGCAGTGTTTGCCTTTGCTTGTTGGTTGTGTAATTTAAAATTGTGTACATGTCTGTGACTATTATCAGCCCCCACCTTTCTGGGCATGTGTGGGTGGGTGTCCTTCATCAGTCCAACTCACTGAATGTGTTTATCTCACGTACAGATGGGTTAAACAGATCGCCCATTGCTGTAGAGTCAATTCCGACTCATGGCAACCCCATATGTTACAGAGTAGAATTGTTCTATAGGGTTTTCTTGACTGCAGTCTTTACGGAAGCAGATCACTAGGCCTTTCTTCATGGCACAACTGGGTGCGTTCAAACCTCCAACCTCTAGGTTAGTGGCCAAGCACAAACTGTTGGCGCCACCCAGAGACCTTTAAACAGATCACATATTGGGATTTGTACATGGTTAACGGCTAAGGCCTTTAGAGTCAGACAGAAATGGGTTTCAATCCCAGCTCTGCTATTTACTAGCTATGTGACCTTGGACAAGTAACAACCTCTCTGAGCTTCCGCCTCCTCATCTGTAACAATGGGGATGATAAAAATACCAGTGTCATAGTCATCAGTGCTATGTAACTTTCACCTTCTGGGCACACGGCAGGGTGGAACTTCCTCAGGGGATTGTGGGAATCATGAACTTTTCAGGCGCAGTGAACCCAGGCTGCCCATGGGGACATCAATAATTGAGCTAGGTGTTGGGCAGAAACCTTTGCCTGCAGAGCCTGTTGAAAGGAGTTGGTACCAGACACATGCATACGAAGGTGGGAGTGGAAGTCAGCACACAAGTGAACAGGTGTAAAGTTTCCTGTTCACACTCCACCTGCTTTAATGCAGAAGCCAGGAACTGTGGTGAAAGAGTACACCGGGACTTTCTAGAAGGGCACTAACCTTTTCCAAGTGCCTTTTTATGCCTTACCTTGTCTTTCGATCCCTGCAATAATTCTGCAGAGAGGAATTAGCCCCATTTGACAGACGAGGAAACTGAGGCTGAGAGGGGTTAAGTGAGCTGTCAACGGCTGCACAGCTAGGCAGTGAGGCAGCTGGAATTCAAACCCAGGTCTTCTGCCGTCAGACCTTGAGTGTGTCCCCGGTGCTGATCTCATGATATTCTGGTGACCAAGAGAAAAAATACAGACAAGTTAGTGGTTTAGTACTGGGCCCTTTCCCTTCTTACTCAGGTCTCCAGAGACCCCCAGCCTACACAAGCTTTTATTTTTCTTTCTGGTTTGGAATATTTTTCTCCATTTGTCTGCAGGCCCTGCATTGCTTGCTAAGCGCTCCACCTGCATTGCCTCATTTCCTGCTTACAGTGACCCCTACAAGTGGTTGCTGTTCTTATCCCCAATTTACAGGTGAGGCGCTGAGGCTCCGAGACATGGTGACGTAGCCAGGTGGCCAGCTGGTGTGGGCCAGCTTTGTGAAACTGACTTGGTGCCCTGCTCTAGGAGCAGAAAAGGGCATCAGAGCAGGTAAAGGGTCAGTGTGCCCCAATTCCCCTTTCCCTTGAGCTAATTGGCAGGGAGCAGCCATACTGCGTCTCTGGCCATAACCCCGTAGGAGAGTGAACTTGAGTCATGCGGGCTTCCGTGGGATCATCCCGCAGGAGAAGAAAGGGCCTCAGACCAGGCCAGAGGGTGCAAGCTAGTGGCCTACAAATGTATTTTCTTTGGCTCACACGGTGTTTAAACGAAAAAAAATAACTAAATTGTTGTTAGGTGCCATCGAGTTGGTTCTGACTTGTAGCGACCCTATGTACCACAGAACAAAATACTGCTCAGTCCTGTGCCATCCTCACAATAGTAGGTATGTTTGAGCCCATTGTTTTTGAGCGTTCACTGTGTCTGTCCATCTCATTGAGGGTCTTCCTCTCTTTTGCTGACCCTCTACTTTACCACGCATGATGTCCTTCTCCAGGGACTGGTCCCTTCGGATGACATGTCCAAAGTACGTGAGATGAAGTCTCGCCATCCTCACTTTGAAGGAACATTCTGGCTGTGCTTCTTCCAAGACAGATGTGTTTACTCTTCTGGCAGTCCATGGTATATTCAGTATTCTTCGCCAACACCATAATTCAAAGGCATCAGTTCTTCTTTCGTCTTCGTTATTCATTGTCCAGCTTTTGCATGTATATGAGCAATTGAAAATACCATGGCTTGGGTCAGGTGCACTTCAGTGACATCTTTGCTTTTTAACACTTTAAAGAGGTTCTTAGCTGCATATTTGCCCAATGCAGTATGTCGTTTGATTTTTTGGACTGCTGCCTCTGTGGGCATTGATTGTGGATCCAAGTAAAACCAAGTAAAGTGAAATGCTTGACAACTTCAGTATTCTCTCTGTTTATCATGATGTTGCTTATTGGTCCAGTTGTGAGGATTTTTGTTTTCTCTGTGGTTAAGAGCTACAGCTGCAAACCAAAAGGTCAGCAGTATTAATCCACCAGCCACTCCTTGGAAACCCTACGGGGCAGTTCTGCTCTGTCCTGTAGGGTCACTATGGGTTGGAATTAACTCAACGGCAATGGGTTTGGGTTTTGGGTTTATGTTGACATGTAATTCGTACTGAAGACTGTAGTCTTTGATCTTCATCAGTAAGTGCTTCAAGTCTTCTTCGCTTTCAGCAAGCAAGGTTGTGTCATCTGCGTATCACAGGTTGTTAATGAGTCTTCCTCCAGTCCTGACACCGAGTTCTTCATATAGTCCAGCTTCTCAGATTATTTGTTCAGTATATAGATTGAATAAGTATATTGAAAGAATCCAACCTTGACACACACCTTTCCTGACTTTAAACCACGCAGTAGCCCCTTGTTCTATTCGAGTGACTGCCTCTTGGTCTGTGTACAGGTTCCTCATGAGCACAATTAAGTGTTCTGGAATTCCCATTCTTTGCAATGTTGTCCATAATTTGTTATGATCCACACAGACGAATGTCTTTACATAGTCAATAAAACACAGGTAAACATCTTTCTGGTATTCTCTGCTTTCAGCCAAGATCATCTGACATCAGCAATGCTATCCCTTGTTCCACGTCCCCTTCTGAATCCAGCTGGAATTTCTGGCAATTCCTGTTGATGTCCTGCTGCATCCGGTTTTGAATTATCTTCAGCAAAATTTTACTTGCGTGGGATGTTAATGATATTGTTTGATAATTTCCACGTTCTGTTGCCTTGCTTTTCTTTGGAATGGACACAAGTATGGATCTCTTCCAGTCGGTTGGCAGGGAGCTGTCTTCCAAATTTCTTGGCATAGATGAGTGAGCACCTCCAGCGCTGCATCAGTTTGTTGAAACATCTCAACTGGTATTCCATCAATTCCTGGAGCCTTGTTTTTCATCAGTGTCTTCAGTGCAGCTTGGACTTCTTCCTTCAGTACCATTGGTTCTTAATCATATGCTATCTCCTGAAATGACTGAATGTCAACCAGTTATTTTTGGTATAGTGACTCTGTATTCCTTCCATCTTCTTTTGATGCGTCCTGCATCATTCAATATTTTGCCCATAGAATCCTTCAATATTGCAACTCGAGCCTTGAATTTTTTTCTTCAGTTCTTTGAGCTTGAGAAATGCAGAGTGTATTCTTCCCTTTT
The DNA here is from genome assembly GCF_000243295.1 of Trichechus manatus latirostris. Classification (NCBI taxonomy): domain Eukaryota; kingdom Metazoa; phylum Chordata; class Mammalia; order Sirenia; family Trichechidae; genus Trichechus; species Trichechus manatus. The sequence continues at coordinate 2,368,749 of NW_004444067.1, read as the reverse complement.
GGTTTTCTAACTCCATGTCTTTGCACATTTCATTATAATACTTTACTTCCTGAGCTGCCCTTTGAAATCTTCTGTTCAGCTCTTTTGCTTCCTTATTTCTACCGTTCACCTTAGCTGCTCTACATTCAAGAGCAAGTTTCAGAGTCTCTTCTGACATCTGTTTTGGTCTTTTCTTCCTTTCCTGTCGTTTAAATGACCTTTTGCTTTCTTCATGTATGATGTCCTTCCACAACTCATCTGGGCTTCAGTCATTAGTATTCAATGCGTCAAATCTCTTCTTTTTATTTATTTATTTATTTATTTTATTGTACTTTAGGTGGAGGTTTTCAGAACAAATAGTTTCTCCTTAAACAGTCAGTACACATATTGTTTTATGACATTGGTTAACAACCCCACGACATGTCAACATTCTCCCTTCTTGACCTTGGAGGACTTTTTTTTTTTTTGGTGAAAATATGCATAGCCAAAGATACACCATTTCAGAAATTTCTACATGTACAATTCAGTGACATCGATTACATTCTTCCAGTTGTGCTGCTATTC
>NW_004444067.1:2365692-2366816 GCF_000243295.1 Trichechus manatus latirostris | reverse complement strand
ACCCTCTGTTGTGATCCCGGTCAGAGCAGTCAGTGGTGGTAGCCGGGCACCATCTAGCTGTACTGGACTCAGTCTGGTGGAGGCCATGGCAGCTGTGGTTCATTAGCCTTTGGACTAATCTTTTCCTCGTATCCTGTTTTCTTCATTCTCCCTTGCTCCCGAAGGGGTGAGACTAGTGGAGTATCTTAGATGGCTCCTCACCGGCTTTTAAGACCCCAGATGTTACTCACCAAGGTAGAATGTAGAACATTGTCTTTATAAACTGTGTTATGCCAATTGGGCTAGATATTCCAAGACCATGGTGCCCACAGCCCTTGGCCCAGCAATTCAGTCCCTCAGGGAGTTTGGATGTGTCTATGGCACTTCCGTGACCTTTCCTTGTACAAGTTGTGCTGGCTTCCCCAGTACTGTGTACTGTCTTACCCTTCACCAAAGTTAACACTTACCTATTGTCTATTTAGTTCCCCTCCCCGCATCCCTCGTAACCAACAAAGATTGTTACTTTTTGTGTGTAAACTTTTACATGAGTTTTTACAGTAGAGGTCTCATACAGTATTTGTCCTTTTGTGATTGACTTATTTCACTCAGCATAATGTCTTCCAGTTTCATCCACGTTATGAGATGCTTCACAGATTCATCATTGTTCTTTATTGTTGCATAATTCTCCATTGTGTATATGTACCATAGTTTGTTTATCCATTCATCTGTTGATGGGCATCTAGGTTGTTTCCATCATTTTGCTACTGTGAACAGTGCTGCAGTGAATATGGGTGTGCATATGTGTGTTCGTGTGACGGCTCGTATTTCTCTCGGATATATTCCAAGGAGTGGGATTACTGGATTGTATGATATTTCTATTTCTAGCTTTCTAAGGAAGCGCCATGTCATTTTCCAAAATGATTGTATCATTTTGCATTCCCACCAGCAGTGCATAAGAGTTCTGCTCTCCTCGCAGCCTCTCCAACATTTGTTATTTCCAGTTTTTTTGATTCGTGCCAGTAATGCTGGGGTGAGGTGGTATCTCATTGTTGTTTTAATTTGCATTTCTCTGATGGCTAGTGATCACGAGCATTTCCTCATGTGTCTGTTGGCCGCTTGAATGTCTTCTTTGGTGAAGTGTCTGT
>NW_004444067.1:2354230-2364291 GCF_000243295.1 Trichechus manatus latirostris | reverse complement strand
TTTTCTTTCCTTTTATTTATGTGGTGGATTACATTGATTGATTTTCTAATGTTAAACCATCCATGCATACCTGGTATGAATCCTACTTGGTCGTGGTGTATTATTTTTTTGATATGATGCTGAATTCTATTGGCTAGAATTTTGTTGAGAATTTTTACATCTTTGTTGATGAGAGACATTGGTCTGTAATTTTCTTTTTTTGTGGCATCTCTGCTGTTTTTTGTATCAGGGTTATTCTGGCTTTGTAAAATGAATTCAGAAGTATCCCTTCCTTTTCTACGTTCTGAAATAGTTTGAGAAGTACTGGTTTAAGCTCTTCTGTGAATGTCTGGTAGAATTCTCCAGTGAAGCCATCTGGGCCAGGGCTTTTTTTTGTTGGGAGTTTTTTTAATTACCGTCTCAATCTTTTCTCCTGTTACGGGTCTGTTCAGATTGTCAACATCACTTTGTGGTAGTCAAATCTGTTTTTGAGAAAGTCTCTAAGTTCAGGTGGGGTATGCTCAAGGTCGTACTTTGGCTCTCATGGACTTGTTTTAATTTTCTTCAGCTTCAACTTGAACTTGTATATGAGCGATTGACAGTCTGTTCCAAAGTTGGTCCCTTGCCTTATTTTGACTGATAGTGTTGAGCATCTCCGTTGTCTCTTTCCACAGATGTGGTTGATTTGATCCCTGTGTATTCCATCCGGCAAGGTCCACGTGTATAGTCGCCATTTATGTTGTTGAAAAAAGATGTTTCTAATAAATAAGTCTTCGTTCTTACAAAATTCTATCATGTGATCTCCAGCATCATTTTCCAGCTATCACCAACGCCATATTTCCAACTACCACACGTTCTTTGTTTTCAACTTTCACATTCCAATCACCAGTGATTTTCAATGCATCTTGATTGCATGTTTGATCAGTTTCACACTGCAGAAGTTGGTAAAAATCTTCCCTTTCTTCACCTTTGGCATTAGTGGTGGTTGTGTAAATTTGAATAGTAGTCATGTTAACTGGTCTTCCTTGTGGGCATATGGATATTATCCTATCACTGACAGCATTGTACTTCAGGATAGATCTTGAAATGTTCCTTTTGATGATGAATGTGATGCTATTCCTCTTCAATTTGTCATTCCTGGCATAGTAGACCATATCATTGTCAGATTCCGAATGGCCAATACCAGATCATTTCAGCTCACTAATGCCTAGGATATTGATCTTCATGCATTCCATTCCATTTTTGATGACTTCCAGTTTTCCTAGACTCATACTTTGTACATTCCATGTTCTCATTATTAATGGATGTTTGCAGCTGTTTCTTCTTATTTTGAGTCATGCCACATCAGTAAATGAAGGTCGCAGAAGCTTTACTCCATCCATATCATTAAGGTCGACTCTACTTTGAAGAGGCAGCTCTTTCTCAGTCGTATTTTGACTGCCTTCCAACCTGAGGGGCTCATCTTCCAGCATTATATCAAGCAATGTTCTGCTGCTATATCTGAATTAGTGGCCAGTGTTTAAAAATCAGGGTGTTTCCCCTGATCTTCAACAAAGGCCCAAAATCCATTAAATCGGGGGGAAAAGACAGTCTTTGTAACAAACGATACTGGCAAAACTGGATGTCCATCTGTAAAAAAAAAAGAAGCAGGACCCATACCTCACACCATACACAAAAACTAATTCAAAATGGATCAAAGACTTAAATATAAAACCAAAAACTATGAAGATCATAGAATTAAAAATAGGGTCAACACTAGAGGCCCTAATACATGGCATAAATAGCATATAAACCATAGCTAACAATACACAAACACCAGTAGATCAGCTGGATAACTGTGATCTTCTAAAAATTAAACACTTAGACTCATCAAAAGACTTCACCAAAACAGTAAAAAGAGAACTTACAAGGCTGGGAAAAAATTTTTGACTATGACAAATCCAACAAAAGTCTAATCTCTAAAATCTATAGGAAAATCCAACACCTCTACAACAAAAAGACAAATAATCCAGTTAAAAAAATGGGCAAAAGGAACTTTCGCCAAAAGCACAGCTAAAAACAAAAAAAAATGGGCAAAGGGTGTGAACAGACACTTCACCAAAGAAGACATTCAGGCAGCTAACAGATATGTGAGGCAATGCTTGAGAGGGCTAGCCATTAGAGAAATGCAAATCAAAACTACAGTGAGATACCATTTCACCCCAACCTTACTGGCATGAATCAAAAAAACAGAAAATAACAAATATTGGAGAGGCTGTGGGGAGCTTGGAACTCTTACGCACTGCCGGTGAGAATGTAAAATGGTACAACCATTTTGGAAAATGATATGACGCTTCCTTAAAAAGCTGGAAATAGAAACACCATATAACCCAGCTATCCCACTCCTAGGAATATATCCTAGAGACATAAGAGCCGTCATACAAATAGACTTGTGCGCACACATGTGCATTGTAGTAGTATTCACAGTAGCAAAAAGATGGAAACAACCTAGATGCCCAACAACAGATGAATGGATAAACCAACCATGGCACATACAGCCAATAGAATACTACGCAATGATAAACGACAACAATGACTCTGAAACATCTCACAACATGGATGAATCTGGAGGGCATTATACTGAATGGAATAAGTGGAATTACTGGGTCATATGGTAGTTCTATTTTTAGTTTTTTGAGGAACTGCCACACTGTTTTCCACAATGACTGTACCATTTTGCGTTCCCACCAGCGATGGATAAGGGTTCCAGTTTCCCCCCATCCTCACCAACATTTCTTGTTTTCTGTTGTTTTAATCTTAGCCATCCTGGTGGGAGTGAAATGCTATCTCATTGTGGCTTTGATTTGCATCTCTCTGCTAGGTGATGACACTGAGTGAGCATCCTTTCATGTGTTTGGTGGTCACTTGAATGTCCTCTTTGGTGCAATATCTGTTCATGTCCTTTGCCTGTTTTGTGATTGGGTTATTTGTCTGTTTGTTGTTAAGTTGTTGTAGTTTGTTTCTTCTACTCTTAAGGGCCCAGTAACCAGTTGCTATTGAGTTGACCCCAACTCCTGGCGGCCCCACGTGTGTCACAGCAGAACTGTGCTCCATAGGTTTTCAATGGCTAATTTTTTCAGAAGTGGATCTCCAGGCCTTTCTTCCAAGATGCCTCTGGGTGGACTTGAACCTCCAGCCTTTCAGTTAGCAGTCAAACACATTGACAGTTTGTACCACCCAGGGACTCCAAGGAGTTGCAAAATGGGATTTCCTTCAGACGGCCCTTTGCTCAACCTCCCTACCCCTTAACGGAATTAATTTCCTGAAAAAGAAAAATCAATACCTGTCCTCTCTGCAGTCAATATTAAACCATTTTGCAGGACTTGAGCTGGCAGGCTATTAATAGGTGATGGGGTGATGGAGCCTCTGATTTTGGGGGCAGGGGTGAAGGTGGGGGGCCTGGTGAAGGGGTGGAAGCCCAGCTGGTATCCTGCATTCCTGGCCTCCCTGCCCCTCCCTGCCCGATGCAGAGCTTTGTCATTGAGGAGGCAGGACACACGCAGGCCCCCAGGTAGCCATTTGTCTCCCCTCATTCGCAAGCACTGAATGAAATCGGCCTTGCTTCCCTGACAGGGCAGAATGTAGCAGCTCCAAATGAGCTATTTATGGGCCATTTTTTTCAGCATTACTTTCATATTATAATTAAGAGATAATGTCAATGGAATAGAACGTTGTCACTGGGTAATGGTCTCCTGCTGCTTCCGAAATGTCAAGGCAAAGTCACAGCATTTATCAAAAATAAATGTTGGCGGGAAGACGCGACGTTTATTTTCACAGTGGGGACATCAATCCTGGAACAACAACGCAGCAATGTCTTCATTCCCCCACCCCCCCAAGTGATGGATGCCAGAGGTAGCTCTGTCTGATGGACATGGGGTCTTGCTGGTGGGAGGAGGCAGAGCCGGGTCCAGGCGCCGGCTGCCGGGCCAGGTGGCGACACTTTGATGGGGTTGGCAGGAGGCTGCCAGCCGCCCTGGGCAGCGGCCCCAGATCAGCACATTCCCCTCCACTGATGTGCTGAAGGTGGTCCGCAGGGTGTCCTGGCCTCTGATTGGGTGGGGAGATTTCTGCAGCCAGTGGCGGCCTGCCAGTTAGGTGGGGAGAGGGCAGATATTTGACAGAGGGCCTGCTTTCTGCCACTGCTCCAGTCCTCAGGGAGCCGTGCTAATGATGGAGTGGCATACCCTGGGACAACCTGGATTTCCACATCGCTGCCCAGGAGGCAGCAGCATCTGCAAGGGCAGCAGAGACAGCCAGCCCCACGGGTACCGTTGATGGGACCGTACACACTGCAGGCTGGCCCAGGCCCCTCGGTGCCAGGCAAGCTTCCCGGCCTGGCTTAACTGCACGTGACCCCGGAGTGATCTTTCCCAAGTGCACTCAGAGCATGTAGCTCCCGGCTGAAATCCCAGGCCCTAGGATAGAGTCCTACCTCTGAAAGGGGACATGCTGGGCCCTGCAGGACTGGGCTTCAGCAGAACTTTCTCAGTCTCCTTGCAGCTCCACCAACCAGCCAGGGCCTTTTCCCTTGTTCTTTCCATCTGGAACACCCTTCCCTGCTCCTACCTACACACAACCCCCATCTGGACAGCTCCTCCAGGAAGCACTCCCTGACCTCCCAAGCCTTGGGGAGGTCCTTTTCCCGGGTTCTTCTCCCATGGCCCGTGCACTGGGGATCTTTATAGCGCTTACTACACTGTTGTAAACACAGGTCCCTGGGTGTCTCCCCTCGGGACTGTGGGCTCCATGAGGGCTTTGCTGGCACTTCTTTCCCTGGACACGCAGTAGATGCTCGATAAGTACACGTATGAACAGTTGAGTAAATGAGTCAATGGAGGGAGGCCTTTTATCTGCATTCGTATCAGTTATCTATTGGCAAAATGATGCCACGTAACAAATCACCCCAAGCATCAGTAACCTAAAACAGCAAGCATTCACTTGGCTTATGAGTCTGCAGGACAGCGATTCAGTCTGGGGTTGGCTGCTCAGTTCTTCAGGCTTAGTTGGGCTCGCTTGTATGTCTGTGGCTGGCTGTAGCTGGTCTAGGATGGCCTCTGCTGGGATTGCTGGGCCAACTCTGCTCGGCTCTACGTGGCCCTCCTCCAGCAGGCTAGCAGCAGTGATGGCAGAGGGGCAAGATAAGCAGTAACATGCTAGGCCACGTAAGGCCTAGGCTCAGAACTAGCACACTGTCACTTCTGCTGCATTTTGTTAGCCAACCCAAAACCAAAACCAAACCCATTGCTGTCAAGTCGATTCCGACTCATAGCGACAGGCAGTCATACAGCCAGTTAAGATGCAAGGGGTGGGAAAATACGCTTCTCCTCCCTAGTGAGAAGGATTGCAAAGTCATATAGCAAAAGGTGTGGGGTCACAGAGTGGGGTGTAGACTTGGGACCATCACTGCAACCGACCAGAGAGTTTAATGAGTCAGCGTCCAGTCCTTACTCCAGTCCACTGGGCACCTAAGAAGTGCTCTATCAGTGTAGCTGTTCTGATGATGGTGACAGGGGGGTGTTGGTCTGGTTTAGCCCAGTGGGGCCACAGCTGCTGGAGCAGCAGTTCATTGGGCAAGCTCGGGTTAGGCTGCTTGCTTTGAATCCCAGCTCTGCTGCTTTCTATTGTGTATTCTCAGTTGAGTTACCCTCTCTGAGCCTCAGTATCCTCATCTGTAAAATGGGAATAATAGTAGTATCTATTCATAGAGTGTAAGGTGTTTAGACGAGCCTGGCACGTAGTAAACACTTGCTCAGTAGCAGCCATGCGTTGTTTTATACAGACGGCTTGTCCGAGGGTCTGTGCCTTTGACACTTCCCCACTCCACTAAGGGAGAAAGTGTGGCTAAAGATGAGGCTGTGGGTTTAGTTGTGTCCCCCAAAAAGGTATGTTGAAGTCCTAACCTTGATGTGAATGTGACCTTGTTTGGAAAGAGGTTTTTCCTTGGCAGATGTTAAATGAGGTCACATGGGAGTAGGGTAGACCCTAGTCTCTTCTGAATGGGCTTCTGAAACAGGAGAACAGACACACAGTCAGTCACACAGGCCAGACAGACGCCATGTAAAGCTGCATCCACAAGCTACGGGATACCAAGATAGGCCTGGGTACCAGCGGCTGGAAGAGACAAGGAAGGGTCTTCTCCTAGAGCCTTTGGAGAGAGCCCAGCCCTGCTGACGCCCTGCGTTCAGACTCGTGACCCTCAGACCTGTGAGACAGTGTGTTCTGTCCTTCCGAGCCACCCTCTTGTGGTGTTTTGTTATGGCACCCTAGGGCACTAAGACTGGCGACTAGTAGGGATGTTTGTCCTTCTCTGTCCACGTGTTCCCAGAGCACATCCCCGTCGGGCACAGTGCAGGGCCTTCCAGGGTAGTGTTTGCGGCCCAGCTGAGGGCAGCACCCCCTCTGGTGGCCTGGTGGCAAGGCAGCGGTCGGCTCGGGCGGCGGAGCCAGGCTTCCTGTGCAGATGTTCAGCTCCCCGATTCAGGGGCCATCCCGCCAAGCTGCGCCTTTTCTTACCTCCCTGCGGAGAGTCTAGTTTCGGCCACCGCAGAAAGAGAGAAATGAGCTTGCATAATAGAGGAACATTCAGTTCTCTGGGGCCAGGCCTGGAGAGGGGGAAGGTGTTTGTGCTGAAGTGTGCAGCCAGGGGCAGACCCTAGAGGTTTCCTGTGCGCTGGGTGGCAGAGCTCAGCCACCGGGAGGAATCGCTTTGCTGCGTCCAGATGGCCAAGGGGGAGGGGCAGCTCCCCCAGGGAAGAGGAGGGTGCAGGGGGGCTCTGTGACTTTGCTGTTTTCAAGAGGTGGGAAGCAGGATGCCAGAAAGACCACACAGGGAGGAGGGGGCAGTGGGCCTTGGGGCCAACCGCACGGCCTCAGCCTTTTGGGCCCCTTCCTTCTTGCCCAGTGGGATCTAGGCCTCTTGTGGAGCTGCACCTGCAACTCCCTGAGCCCAGGGTGGGTGTGAGCTGCCACATCGGGGCCTCCCCAGGACTGCTGGGTCGGGATGTGAGGGAGGACCGAGGTCAGCTGTTCTGTCCCCAGGTCTGACGATCCTCACCCACAGACTGCACCCCTGGCTCTGCTCTGTATCGGGACAGAGATGGGCGTTCCCCCACCCTGGAGGTCTGAGGGCCAGGCTTTTTGTCATTAGCTGATGTCCAGTTAGCCCCTGACTCATGGGGACCCCATGCACAGTGGAACAAAACACTGCCTGGTCTTGTGCCATCCCTGTGATCAGTTGCAGATTGGACCATTATGATCCATAGGGTTTCCATTGGCTGATTTTCGGAAGTAGATAGCCAGGGCTTTCTTCTTAATTCGTCTTTATCTGGAAGCTCTACTGAAACCTGTTCAGCATCATAGCAATACACAAGCATCCACTGTCAAATGAGTAGTGGCTATGCATGATGTGGATTGGCCAGGAATTGAACCAGGAACTTCCAGATGAAGACGGACTAGGAAGAAAGGCCTGGCAATCTGCTACCAAAAATCAGCCAGTTGAACCCTGTGGATCACAGCAGTCCAATCTGCAACCCATCACAGGGATGGTGAGGATCGGGCAGTATTTTGTTCCATTGTGCATGGGGTCACCATGAGTCGGGGCCGGCTTGACATTAGCTAACAGCAACAAACCTTAAGGGATAATAGATGCTGGGCAGACAAAACAGCCAGTGTTTGGTCCTGGCCTCTGAGGCCCCAAGGAAGACCCCTCAGCAGCTCTGTGATCCTGGGTGAGGTCCCTGGGGGCCCATGGCTGCTCCAGGCCTCCCCCTCCTCTGACCTTCCTTGTGGGCCCTCTGCCTGGCTCTTGGAAGATTCGATGTGATTTATTCCTGGCATCTGTGCTGCCCCTTGCCGCCAGGTGCTTTACAGAGGAACATTAAGTTCCAGGACCATTCATCTTGTTGGCAGCTCCTGATAAAACCAGCAGCCTGAGCAGACAGGGCCTGTAACCAACATGATCAGGGCTGTTCATTTAGAAAGCAGGAGACCTTGAAATGGGCTGTAATTGAAGGGGTTAGCAGTGAGGGCCTTGGCTGGGTTTGCTCGGAATGGAAGACACCCCACCCCCAGGAAGGTTGCAGCAACGGGCAGGCCTGGCTTTGAGTCTTGTCTGCGCCTCTGCTGTGTGTTTGTTTTGGGCAAGCTATGTGACCACTCTGAGACTTTGTTCCCTCATCTGTGAACGAGATGTATCAGTTAGCGCAGGCTCAGTTATGTTACAGTAACAAACACCTCCAAAATCTCAGTGGTTTAAAACAATTGAAGTTCAGGTCTCACTTACGTGTGCTGGGGATCAACTGGGGGTCTGCTCTGCATGTCCTTACTCTGGCCCAAAGAGGTGACGATCCACAGCAGAGGTGGGATTCAAACCTGGCTTGCCTCCTCCATGAAGCCCTCTATGCCTGCTGCATTCCCTCAGCTCCTACAGAACTGGACTGTTTGCCTTCTGACTCAGCATACTGGCTGTCAGCCTCTCCCATTATAGCCCAAACCTTCGACTTCTTTTTGTGTTCCCCCCTCAGCTCCCTGAGTGGCCTTGGTGGCACAGTGGTTAAGCACGCAGCTGCTAGCCTAAAGGTCGGCGGTTTGAACCCACCAGTGACTGTAGGAGAAAGATGTGGCAGTCTGCTTCCATAAAGATTTACAGGCTTGGAAACTCTATGGGACAGTTCTCCTCTGTCATGTATGGTTCCTATGAGTTGGAATCTGACTCGACAGCAATGGGTTTGGTTTTTTGGTCTCATCTCCCTGCCTCTCACTCATCAGCACAAGATCGGAACACACCAGATACCAGCAGATCCCATGGATGTGAATGGGCAGAACCAGGGGACAGCCTCTCACATAGAGGACCCCTCTCAGCATTTACCGTTTTCCCTCCTCAAAGTGTTCTGGGCAGAAGTGCCCAACTCTTCTAAAACCTGAAGCTCCAACTCCCTAAAACAGTACAGGGAATACAAGCTAGCAGTTACCAAACACTACCATGTACCCAGCACTCTTAGTACTCAAGACAGTCCCATGACCTTGCTTATTATTATCACACTCATTTTACAGGTGAGGAAACTGAGGCACAGAGAAGTCACGTGACTGCTCCAAGGTCAGGAGGTAGAATCAGTAGGTGAACCCCTCCTTTAGGTTGAGAGACTCCAATTAGGGCGGTATTTATGGCTCCCCATAAATGAGGATATGGACCGAGGTGAGGCAGCCCCGCTAGGCTGTCTTTAGCTTTTTGTATTGTTGTTTCTCCCAGGTTAGCCAGCCTGGGTGAGCAGCTCCACTCCATGCTCAGCCCAGGTCGAGGAATGTCACAGCGGCTATGGCTCAGTGGGCTAGGGGTGGGCTGGGGGAGGGAGTGACGTTCTTGGCAGCCATGACAAATAGAAAACAGATTGTGTTTCCTTCTGCTTCCACCCCCAGCCGGGAAAGGATGCACCGGAACCCAATTACCCACTTACAATGGATGTGCTATTGTGCAACGAGCAAGGTCAAGGCGGGCACAGCGTTCCTGCTGCACGGCCTGTCAAGGGCTGGCCGACCCGGCTTCCTCCTGCCTCTGCGGCCAGCCCTTCCTTGGCTCTCAAGGGCCAGTGCCACGTCCAGAACTGGGCTCTGCTCTCCACGCTTTCACAGGCTCAGACCTTTCACCAGAACAAGGGATCCTCCTCTGAGGCTGCAGACTCTGGGAAAGGTTCTGTTCTCTATTCATCGCTTCTCTCTCTATCTCTATATCTGTCTCTCTTTATTGTTGATAATTTGGAGATGTTTGAGCAGCTGGGCAGTTTGGCTTCCATTGAGACTCATTCATTCATTCATCACATATTTGTTGAGTACCAACTATGTGTAGGCACTAAGGATATGTTCGTTATTATACCAACTATTTGTGGAGTACCTACCATGTGCTAGGCGCTAGGACTGCGTTCATTCATTTACTGTTTATGGAGCATCTACTATGCACTAAGGATGTGCTCATTCATTTACCAAGTGTTTGTGGAGCGCCTACTGTGCACTAAGGATGCGCTCATTCATTTACCAAGTGTTTGTGGAGC
>NW_004444067.1:2257539-2354009 GCF_000243295.1 Trichechus manatus latirostris | reverse complement strand
GCTCATTCATTTACCAAGTGTTTGTGGAGCACCTACTGTGCACTAAGGATGTGCTCATTCATTTACCAAGTGTTTGTGGAGCACCTACTATGTGTTGGGCATAGTGAACAAGACAGACATGACCTCTGCCACATGTCCAGTGGGGAGCAGACCCTTAACAACTCAATTCGATGGACATTTATGGCACACTGACTGCTTGCAGGGTTCCTAGGTTCTTGGACGGCAGGATGAGAAATGCATGTTGGTCAGTGTGGGTAGCAGGGTTATGAGTCAGACCCAGGTTAAGACCGGAATGCTGCCTCAATCATGAACTAAGTCTGCAATTTGAGAGACCAACTTAACCTCCAGCAACCTCAGTCTACTCAGCTGCAAAACGGATGGTTAGTGAGACTTAGAAAAAGGGGTCTGAGAAATATCAGTTTGCTTCTGTAGGGAACAGCTGTTGCTTTTGATAGCTCAGCATCTGCTTCTCCTTCTGGTAACTGCCCTCTCATTGCTTGTTGGAGGAAACCAGTCTCTCAGCAGGTACGGTGCAGAGTGGGGCACATGGTCCAGGCAGGGCTCAATGAGATGTAGAGGGAGTTTCATTGGAAACCATTAGGGAGAGAACCTCTCTGCTGGGGTTGTAAGTAGATGGGGTATGGGGATGTGGTCCTGTGCTGCTGGGGCCGTCTTACCACATGAGGGACAGCCTGCCAGAGAATGAAACCAACCCAGAAGAAATGGAAAGAATGAGTCCTGATGATGCCATTTTTTGAGCCCCTGGATCCAGCTGTTCCTGAAGCTAGTGCAACTTCTAGACTTTTCAGTAACATGAGCCAATAAATTTTCTTTGTTGCTTTAGCCACTTTAAATTGGGATTTTTATCACTTGTAACCAAGAGCCCAAGAGCCCTGATTGATAAATAGGCCTTTCCTCGCCCCTCATTTCTGAAACAGAAATCCCACTCTCCCACATGCGGAAGAAGGAAAATTAATCCCTCTGCTTTCTAAAAAGCTGATGAGAAATGGATCAGCAGAGAGGATGCAGGATGCCTCCTTCCTCTTGGGTGTGCAAGGACATTCATTTTCTTGCCTGCCCCAGCCTCGCCTCACTGAGCCGGAGCAGAAATCACTTAACCTTTTGGGCCTCTGCGATTACAGATTTATGATGGACAGCACTTGGCCTCATGCGCAGAAATAGAAAATTCTCCGCAGAAATAGAAAATTCTCCGCTGTCTGGTCTGTCCCTTCTTTCTGCATTTCACAGCCGGCCCCAGGCTGGGGACAGAGGTGAGGAGCTAAACTGGTGCAAGTCAGAGGCAGCACACTTTTTCGGTGAAGAGCAAGGTAGTGAATATTTTAGGCTGTAGGTCATAAGGTCTCGATTGTGTATTAATCTTTTTTTCCCCCCAACCTTTTAAAAATGTGAAAAGCATTCTTATTAGCTCACAGCCTACGCTAAAGTAGGCCACAGGCTGGATTCGACCCATGACCATAGTTAGCTGACTCCTGGATTAGATTATAGTAATGGGAACTAAGCATTTCTTCTTTTGTTTTTTTAAATAGACCTTATTTTTGTAGAGCACTTTTAAGTTTACAGAAAACTGTGCAGAAAGTTCAGAGGCTCCCCATATGCCCTGCCCTCTGCTCATCATTTCCCCTGGTAGCGCCCTGCATGCCTGTGTACACACTCCTTATTCTTGCTTTTCCCTTCCGTTTTTCTCTCTGTATCTCATTTTCTCTCTTCATCTCGTCCCCTCTGTCCCTCTTTCTCTCTTCCCTGGAACAAAACCCTCATCCCCCCACACCTGGGAAATATTCTGGAAATTCTCATGTTTTGGTGACAGAACTTATACTCCAACATGGCCGCTGCTTCCTTTGCTCGCCATTTCTCTCCAGAGCTCTTATGGCGCGCGTGTGATCGTCCATTATTTATTGTTTTATTATTGTTTGGTATCTGTGTCCCCACTCTGGAATATAAGCTCCATGAGGAAGGAAAGCCCGGGAGGGTCCGGGGGCTGGGTCTCCTGGCATTTGGGGGCTGATTCTAGCAGCTGCAGGGCAGGGTGTGAATCTGCGGTGAACTTGATGAAGGACAGAGATACTGGACTTGCAGCTGTGCAGGCAGAGCCGGTGACTGGGTGGCTGGAGTTCCCCCTGCCTAGACAACCTCAGTCCATGACCCTGAGCCTCTTTGCCATGGAGCAGGCAGCCTTGATAAGGAGTAAGCTCCCCATCCTTGGCGGTGTGTAAGCCTGAGGAGCTACTTGCTTGGCCAGCTAGTAGATGTGCTTCCTGCCCCCAAAGGCAGGTCTTTGATCCACCAGAGGAAGCCCGCAGCTCCCTGGCCTGTTGAGAACCCCCAGCTGATACTTGCTGAGGTCCACATTTGGCCTCATTAGGGTTAGAGAGCTGCTGGGAGCCACCCCAGGGTCTTGCTTCCACTTGGCCAGCAGAGGCAGAGAGACTTGTACTCGGAAGTTCGTCAGGAGCCCAGCTCGCTGGGGAAGCTGGGGCTCGGAGCATTCCAGCAGCCTGGACTTCTAAATAGCCCCAGCCATCCATGTACCTGCTGCCGGAGTTGGGGGAGACCCCAAGCTCCAGGAGCCAAAACCAGCTGGGTAAGGGCCAGGCAGGTATCAGGGTCCCCCGTGAGTTTGGGGAGTGGCAGGTGTTCCTCACCCGTCTTCTCCAGGTTTAGCTGCCCTTCCTGTAATCTGCAGATGGTCCCGTGACTCGCTCGCCTTGGGCACTGTTCCTGCTCCTGCAGGATCCCCCTGGCTTCTCCACAGTAGTAGGTGTGGGCTTGTCAGAGGCCTAGAGCGCTGGGTGGCAGAGCTGTGTCTCCAGCAGGTGTCAGGGGCCATACGTAACCTGGTTTCCCACCATGACCACTGTCCCAGGCTTCGTGGCTGGCTTTTGTTCCTGATGGATGGGCACCTGAGGTTGTGAAATATTTATAAGGTCACTAGCACCTGGGCCTCTTTGGGGCAGCATGACCCTGAGTCCTGACATGCAGATGTGTTTCAGACCGCCCCCACCGCCTGCCACCAGCTTTTAGATTCCTTGTCAGAGACCCCATCAAGAGAAAGGGCTCGGATATGCCCTTGTCAAGGTAGGTGCCGTTATAATCCCCATTTCACAAATGAGAAACTGAGGCACAGAAAGGGTGAATGTCCAAGGTCACACGGCTGGGTGGCACACATTTATTTATGCATTTACACATCCATGTAACGATGTCTGAAGCACTGGACCGGGGCCGGGGTCAGGTGAGCGAGGCAGCCCCCATCCTCACGGAACACAGGGTCTGATGGGGCTGCAAGGCACAGCTAACGGCCAGGGGTCCAGGAAAGTTTTCCCCGAGGACCATAGTCCTTGGTGGCAGGGACCAGGTCCACTCCCACCCCAGCGTGATATATAGCTCAGTGGTTAAGCACCCAGCTGCTAGAGACAGCTGTTATAGCTGTCACTTATAGCTATGCCTTGGTTTCCCCACCTTGTAGTTTTTTGGTGAAATATTATTTTTATTAATAATTTAATAAATTATTATTGAGTGTAATTATTATTGAGTTTCAGCTCAGTCTTTGAGCACCAGTGGAAGACAGAATCCAGGCAAAGTTAAGGAGGTGCAGGGAATAGTGTCCCAGGTAGAAGGAACAGCATGTGCAAAAGACCACATTCTTGCGGCACCTGAACGCACGAAGAGCTAGAGCAGGGCTCCTCACAGATCTGGCGAAGCTGAGCCCTGCCCTTTGGCGTTTACAGGAGAAATCAGCCTCTTCAACTGGAAGTGGGAAAGGAATGGGCAGGTGTGTCCAGGTGGAGGTGGGTGCAGACCAGGGGGAGGAAGCCCCCCCTGGACCTCATTTCTCAGATGTGTCATGGGAACGGATACCACAGGGACTCTGCTGATTGAAATGATAGCTCAGGTCTGGGCACCTGACATGTAGGTCCCCTGGGAGATTTTCCTTCTCCAGCTCCTCCCCTCATCCTGTAAGATCCTCCTTGCAGGGCTGTGGGGGGAAGGAGAAGTCTGGGTGTGTAGTGACTCTGCCCCAGGAGCGAAACACTTCCTGGCCAGAAATGACTCAGATAAATCGGTCAGCGGAGGCTGCAACTGCCACTGGGGATTAATTTGGAAATGCTGGCTCAGGACACGGCTGCCCACGAAGGTCAGCCCTTCGTGCGCCTTCTGTCTGGGTCACTCTCGGGGCATCTCTCAGAGGAAGCTACCACCCCCAGAGGGGATGTGCCGGCCTGTGAACATTACTCTAAGGCTTCCTCTGCCCTTTGGGTCTGGTGACGGCTGGTGAGGGAAGGCACAGGAAGGTGTTTCTTCAATTGTTAAATCGGCAAATTGTCACTCAGTCAACAGACATTTGCTCAGCTCCTTCTGTGTGCCAGGCACTGTGCCACGTATTGATGATACAGAGTTAAAGGTCTCCCAGCCCTCAAAGAATTTCACACACAAGGCCTGTCTGACTCCGTGGCCTTAGCTATTAACTCTGATGCAGTTTGGTTTCCGGGGGGTCACTGTTGACCTTGAGGTGGCCAGGAATCCGTCATCACTAGAGTGGACACACACCACTGGTCCCAGCCTCTCTCCAGCCCAGGGTTCTGACTCAGATGCGGGTGCTGGAAAGATGTGATTTTCTTCCGTATGGTCTAACTCAGAGGTTAGGAATTTGTCCCCAGCTCTCCTAGCAGTTAAATTGCAGTTGTGGTAAGTGTGTTGAAGGGGAAAGTGTGGTGAGTATGAGAGTGTCTGGGGTGGGGGCTGGTCAGGGAAGAGGCATTTGAGCTGAGATCTGGAAGATGGGTAAGAATTAACTTTGAAGAACTTAATTGGATCCATTTATATGCCTCAGCTGCGGATAATAGAAAACCCACGTAACCTTGGCTTAAGTGATAAAGTCATTTAATTAGTAAGTCCAGAGGTAGGAGGTTCCAGGTGTGCTCAGCAGCTCAATGATGTCATTGGAGGCTAGGCTATTTGATTCCCTCTGCTCTGCCTTCCTTCCTGCCTTAGGCTCTCAATGTGGCTGTGGTTGCTCCAGGCATCACTTCTTTACACAACAGTACCTCAAGCAACAGGAAGTGGGTGGGCGGGGGCAGAGGTGAAAGAGATCTTTGTGTGCTTCTCTTATGTCAGGGAATGAAGTCTTGCCCTGAGTTCCCAGCAGGCTGCCCTTTATGTTTCATTGGCCAGATGTAGGTCACATGACCGCATCTGGGCCAATCACTAGCAACCAAAACCAAACCCGTTGCCGTGGAGTCGATTCCAACTCATAGCGACACTATACCGAGTAGGGTTTCCAAGGAGTGGCCAGTGAATTCGAACTGCTGACCTTTTGGTTAGTAGCCGTAGGTCTTAACCACTGTGCCACCAGGGCTCCAGTCACTGGCAGAGGGGGACTGAATTGCCGTGACTGGTGATCATCACCCGGCGCTGGGCATGCCCTTGCCCTTTGCTGTCCAGTTGAGTCCGACTCAGGCCGCCTGTATGAAAGCTGAAGGGGAATGGCCAACGGTGTCCACCACACCATGCTGTCCCTCCCTCCATGCATTCTTCCGTTTGCCAGATGTTCATTGAGCACCTACTGTGTGCCAGACACCCTTACTTCTGTTGTATCAGAAGAAGGATCAAAACCCGGAGGGACCTTGGAAGTCTCTTGGAAGTCTCTTGTTTAACAGCCACATTTTACCAGTGGGGAAGCTGAGATCCAGGGCAGTCATGGTGACTTCATAAGTCACCGTGTGGATTAGTGGTAGAATGTCTGTCCACTGTTATATCCCGAGCCCCTAGAAGAACTCCCAGACACTTAGTAGGGTCTCAGTACGTGTTTGATGCTGGCTGGCTGGATGGAGAGATGGATGGATGGATGGATGGATGTTCTCAAGGAGCCTGTGGTTGATTTGGGGCTGGGTAGAGAGGGGTCAGAGCCCTGGTGGTGCAGTGGTTAAGAGTTCAGCTGTTAACCAAAAGGTCAGCAGTTGAAATCCACCAGCCACTCCTTGGAAAACCTATGGGACAGTTCTACTTTGTCCTATAGGGTCAGAATTGACTTGACGCCAATGGGTTTGATTTGGGTTAGAGAGAAACCAGAACAGTGCAGCAGAGACCAGTGCACACCGTGTCTCCTGGTATCCCTCCGCCACCTAACTTCCACCCCACGGCTCAGCATTAGCTCCCCCAGTGGCCGCTCTCACTGCAGGGAGGGCAGGAGGTGGGCACCACCCTTTCTGTGGTCTGTTTTTTTAAATGAAGTCCTGCATCCGCCTTGCAAAGCCCTGCCCATGATGGTCTTGGGAGACCAGCTGGGTAGGGGTGGGCCTCAGACTCTGGAAGGGTTAAGGAGCAAAGGAGCGTGTGAAGGCCCCAGGCGGTTCAATACCCTGTCTCCACAGTGGAGCCCCAGAAATTATTGGGTGGGGGGTGCTCCAGGGTCCTCTGGAGAGCCCTAGGCGCTGTGAGTACTGTTAAGTATCTACCTGGGGCTGGATTTTCAAAACAGCATGTGCAGAGACTCACGTGGGATCTAGCTCACATGCAGATTCTGCTCTGTAGGTCTGGGGTGGGGCCCCAGGCTGCTTGTCTAATGCTCGGGGTATCTGATGCTGCTGGTCCGCGGACCACACTTTGTCTAGCAAGGGGCTTAGAGCACTGCATTCACATATTTTAAAACACAACTTACAGTAAGAAATCACACGGATACACAGAAGTTTCAACAGCTCGCTTCCTGGCATCAGGGAGCATCGTATGGCACATTAATCAGGAACTTTGGGAATTCCTGGTGGCACAGTGGTTAAGCGCTCGGCTGCTAACTAAAAGGCTGGCGGTTGGAACCCACCAAGTGCTTCTTGGGAGAAAGATGTGGCAGTCTGGTTCCATAAAGATTACAACCTTGAAAACCCTACGGGGCAGTTCTACTCTATCTCATAGCATCGTTATGAGTCAAACTCAACTTGACAGCAACAGGTTTTTTTTTTTTTTTTTTTTTTTTTTTTAGTTGCAGTGGTAGAAAATCAAATCAAGTGGTTCAAATCCAGACTCTACCACTTACTGGCTGTGTGACCCTGGATAAGCCACTTAACCTTTCTGAGCACTTCAGCTTCTTAATTTATAAAATTGAGATAACCTTCTGTGGGCAGCTGTGTTTGTTTTCTGTTTACAGGCGGCAGCTGCTAGGAGTTCCCTGCAGATCTCCTGCCCTGCTAATTAAATGGAGTTTCTTTATATACAACCAGATCTAATCCTAACTCTGCTTCTCTGTGGTCTTTTCTGTCTAAAGTGGCTCCCCTCCCTTCTGTGAAATCCATAGGAAGAGGAAAGAAGTCCAGAGTTTGTTCGGTGTATCAGTTAGGGTTAGATTTGTCTGTGAGTAACAGAAAACTCATTTAAGAGCTAATGAAATAACGTAGTTACTTTTCTCTTACTATAAGAAGGCAGGTGGGCAGTTGAGGGGTGCAGTCTTCAGGAAGCCAGGCACCTCCTATGATTTTGCATTACGATTCTTAGTGTGGCTTCTAAGTTTGCCTCATGGTTACAAGATGGTGGCTATAGCTCCAGCCATCATGTTTGCATGCAGGCAGGAAGGAGGGAAAAGGACAGAAAGTCATCTTCCACTTGAGTTTGATTCCTTTGAAAGCTTTCCAAGGGAAGTAACTCGACTATTCTTCAGTGGGTAAATGGATAATAAACTGTGGTACATCCATTCAGTGAAATACTACTCATCAATATATAGGAATGAACAACATGGATAAAACTCATGCATTTTGCTAAGTGAAAGAAGCCCCACTGCAAAGGCTATACTGTGTGATTCCATTTATATGACATTCTGGAAAAGGCAAAACTAGACATTGATGAATCTCCAATGCATTTTGCTAAATGAAAGAAGCCAGACTCAAAAGGTTATATACTGTCTGATTTCATTTATGTGACACTCTGGAAAGGCAAAATTTCAGGGACAGGAGACAGACAGATCAGTGGTCAGTGGGGGAGGGGTCAGCTACAAAGGGCCATGGAGGAATTTTTCAGGGTGACAGAACGATTCTGTATCTTGATTGTGGTGGTAGACACACAGCTCTGACTTGTCAACACTGGTAGAACTGTTCACATAAAAGGGTAAGATGTATCCATTGCAAGCTTGTAAATGGCTGGAGCAGGGGAGGCCTGAGTTGTACTGTTTGCCGAGTTCCATGATGTAAATCCTCCCACTGTGGCCGATTTCCAGATGTCAACAGTTTAACAACTACCCACACAATTCTTGAAAATTTTGCAGTTGGTGGGAACACTACTGAATACTGTATATAAGTTATACTCCGTACACCTGATTTTAAAAAGAATGCCTTCCAAGGAACCTTGCCTAACAGCTTGTCACTCGCTGGACACCTCCCTCTGCAAGGGACGTGAAGAAATGGAGTTCTTCAGCTGGGCACATTGCCACCCCAAAATAAAACAGAGTTCTGATCCATCCATCAACCCCCCAGAGCTCTACCTGCCTCCAGGCTTCCAGAAAAATCCATTCTCCACAAAGCAGCCAGTGGGATGTTTCTTAGATGAAGGCCTGGTCATGCCACCTCACTCTGCTCCAGACCTTCCCATAGCTCCCCACGGCCCCCCAGATGAAGTCAGAATTTGCTAACAAGGCCTCCTGATCTGACTGGACTTAACCCCCACACCCAGCTGAGCACACGCAGCCCTCCACTCAGGCTTGCCACCCCCACAGGGGTGCCCACACAGCCTGCTTTCAGTTCCTTGAGACTGCCCGGCTCCTTCCCGCCTCAGGGCCTTGCTCTTCCTGCTGCCTAGAATCACCTTCCCCAGGATTTCTGCACAGCTGGCGCCTTCTCAGCCAGTTTGCAGGTCCAACGTCAGTTACTCAGAAATGCCCCTTTGACCTCTCAGGTAGAGGAATCTAACGTGGCTTGAGGCTTTATTTTCATCATAGGCTGGGCATTATCTAAAATCACCCTGTTTGTTTTCTTATTTATCGTCTGCCTTCTCCCAAGAGAACGTAAGCCCCGTGAGTGCGGGGAGCTTGTTCCACGCCGTTTTCTTGGAACTCAGAGAAGCGCCAGGCACATGGTCCGCCCTTGGTCGGTGTTGGTAATTACACAGCACACGCCTCCCACACACTCTGCACGCCTACAACAAGCGCGCACCCACGAACACACGCTTCACCTGCGGACACAGACCTTCCCTCACACACAGGCCTATCTCTGCTCTTCCTGGCAGGGCCAAGGGGCTGGGGTGGGGCTGGGGCCGTCCTTCACTTATTCCTGTTGCAAGCTGACCTTCCTCTTCAAAGCTGTGTCCTGGAATTGCTGAGATGTTTCCCACAGGGAAGTGAAAAAACAAAGAGTTTTGCAAGAGAGGGAGAACTAATGCCAGAGGCCGCCTGGGCTGGGGCCGGTGCCAAGGAGGACTTGAGCTGCCCCCCAGCACCCAGTTCAGCTCCAAATGTCTCCGTGGGGTGTGTGGAGGGGAGGCCCAGGGCCCTGGGGCTGGCAGTGCTCATGTAACTCACCCCATTCTCTCAGCTGTGGCCCCCACTGGGACCTCTTGGCTTGAGACTGGCTTCTTTCATTTATCAAAATGTGGGGACATTTGAGAACTAAATCTCAAATGTGTTTGAGAGAAGACCACCTGGCCTGTCCCTCAGCTTTTGCTGTGTCACCTCAAGTGAATTCTCTCATGCTGGCAACCTAGACATTCCTAAAATGGCTGCTAATTCAGTTAAACTTAATCTGCGAGGCAGGCAGGCCCTGGTGGTTATCTTGCCAACAACCATTCTTCTTTTTTCCTTTCTGACAGAGCTTGGCTGTTATTTGGGGGTGAACTGCCCCGTCCCCGGGGGATTAATCATGGGAGGGCTAAGGAAATCCTATTTCTCACTGGTCAGGTACGCATGAGACCGAGCTCTAGCCAACAACATGTTAGGAGAACTCTGCTGGGGCCGATTTTCCCCTTAATAAGAGAGACACATGAGAAGAAAGCTCCTCTTGATGCCTCAGCCTTCCTACCTGTTTGGTTCACTGTTGTGTGATGGTGTGTTGTCTGGAGCCACAGCAATCATTTTATGACTATGAGACAAAACATGTTGACCCACTGAGGACGGCAGAGCAGAGAGTCAGGAAGCTCCTAGGTTTTTTATGATATTGTGGGGCTGGAATCACCCTGAAACTGCCCCTTTCCAGACTTCTTATTCTTTGGGATAATTAAATTTTCTCATAGCTGTTACTTGCAGCCAAGAGCATCCCAGCTCATTCATAGGTGTTTGTATGTGACCGACCCCTCTCCCTCCTACTTCTCTCTCCTGCCTCTTCCCCCTTCAACAAGTTAGTTCTCATTATGTAAAGGTCAGTTCAAAGGCACTTCCTCAGAGAAGCCTGCCCTGATTCCTTCCCTCTCAAACTAAATCATCCTTCCCTGCTTCACAGTCTGCTAGCGTCACATGCTTTTCCCCTGTAGTTCAACAGCTGATAAATGGTTGGTCTCACAAACAAAACTGAATGCTCCACAAGAGAAGCCACTGGATTGTTTTTGCTCATAGCTGTGTCTGGCACTTTGTGGGTACACAGTGAATGTTTGAATACGTGAATGAATATTCTGGACCTTAAAGATCTCATAGGCCACAAATCACAGTGAGATACCACCGCAAACCAAGGAGAACGACTAAAGTTAACAGACTGACAGCATCAAGTGTTGTTGAGGATACCGAGGCCCCAGAACTGTCAGACACAGCTGTGGGAATGTAAAATGGTGCAACCACTTTGGAGATGAGTCTGGAAGTTTCTTAAGACGTTAATCATACATCCTCCACATGACTCAATAGTCTCATTGCTAGGTATTTACATAAGAGAGATGAAAGCTGGTATCCACACAAAAAACTGTACGCTTCTATTCATGGCAGCTTTCTCTGTGATAGCCCAAAACCGGAAAAACACCAGCTGTCCACTAACAGGCGAGTGCATAAACAATGTACATCCATGTAGTAGATGCCGTTGGGTGCCCTCGACTCGATTCCAACTCATAATGACCCCATGTGACAGAACTGCCCTATAGAGTTTTCTAGGCTGCCGTCTTTATGGGAGCAGGTCGTCTGGTTTTTCTCTGATGGAGTCGCTGGGTGAGTTTGAACTGCCAGCCTTTTCGTCAGCAGCCAAGGGCTTAACCGTTGTGCCACCAGGGCTCCTTTTACAATGGAATGAATACTCTTCAGCAATGAAAAGGCGTGAACTGTTGATACACACAACAGCATGGACAAATCTCAAAATAATTATGTTGAATGAAAGAAGCCAGATGAGGAAACTGGTACCTGCTGTGTGATCCCATTTATATATACTTTTAAATTATCTTTCAGAACTGCATTGTCCAAATTAATCGCCACTAGTCACATGTAGTTATCAAGCACTTGAAAGAAATAGGCTAGTGAGATTGAGGAACTAAATTTGAAACTTTGTTTAATTTTAATTTAAGTTTTAAAATTTAAAAACTGAAGTGATTGTCACCATGTTTATACAAATATGATAGGAAATTGATTATTTTAAGAGTCAACTCAGTGATTGGAAAACATTTAAGTCTTTGTGGAACAGCTTGGGTAGATGAATCTACCTTTTCAACTGTGAATTCTGTGAACTCTAAATGCCACTCAAGTGTTTCTGATAACTTTGTGTCCAAATTGAGATGGACTATAAGTGTAAAATACACAGCAAATTTCAAAGCTTTAGTATAAAAAAAAAGAATGTCAGCATCTCATGGATTTTTTAAAGTTGATTAAATGTTAAAATGATAATATTTTGGAGCACTTCGGTTAAATAAATATACTGTTAAAATTAATTCCATCTGTTTCTTCTTATTTATTATTGTTAATGTATCTACTAAGAAATTTTAAATTCCATGCGTGGCTCATGATGTATTCCCTGGCTACATCCGTGAGGGCAGGCACCTGATCTGCTTGGCATCTGTCTTTGTCCTCAGCATCCAGAACCTGGCGTACTGTGTGCTCTCTGTCCCAGTTTCTCCCAGTGGCAGGAGCACTCTGAATTTGCAGAGTGTGGGTACCCGGCCTCAAAACCAGGGCCTCTCCAGCTGCAGGAGCCGCAGCTGTTGGCAGAGCGCGCCAGGGTGACTCAGCTCCTGTGTTGGAAAGAGGAACTCGGGCATCTGCTCCAGACCCTGCCGTCCCTGTCCCCAGGCGCACTCCCTGGGCCCTCGCTGGGACCTGGCGCTGCTCCTTGCGCAAATGGCTTGCCTCATGTCTGAGCCCGAGGCCCTGGGCATCTGGAGTTCAGACCCTCTGGGAGGAAATCAGTCTGTGTCCTTGCTCTCCACATGAAAAATGAGTTTCTGTGGCATTGATTGGAATGGGAACCTTTCCTACCACATGCCTACGAGCAGGAATCTCTGTGGCTGGGGTTGGTGGGAGTGACCAGGAGTGGACCGCCACCAGAGGAGGGCCTGCGCTTACTGGGTTTTCAAAAAAAATGATTCTTTTTGACATTAATTTTATTTAACATATTGTATAACCATTACTACTATCTATTTTCAGTTTTTTTTTTTAATCGCCCAAAACTGAAACTCAGTACCCCTTCAGCAGTAACTCCTCCTTCCCCCAGCCCCTGGTCTCTATGCTTTTGCCTGTTCTAGATATTTCATATAAGTGAGATCATACAGTATTTCTCCTTCTGTGTCTGACTTGTTTCACTTAGCATAATGTTTTCATGGTTTATCAGAACTTGGTTTCTCTTTATGGCTGACTGATACTCCATTGTATGGGTATACTGCATTTTGTTTATCCATCATCTGTTGATGGATCGCTGGCTTTTAAGACTCACTGAAGGGCCAGGGTGGAGCTGGAGGGTGGGAGCATGCTGGAGGCTTTCAGCATGGACTGGGTTTTCCCCTGTGGCATCTCTCTGGAAGCAAGACTTTGGGAAACAAAGGCACAGTCCCGTAGGGATAATCGCAGGAGGGCTTAATAAGGAGGCTATTTACAAAGTCAGGCAGGGATGAGGGAACCCGGGACTAGAGATGGAGGAGCTGTTATCACCCCTAGGCTGGAAGGGAGGTGGAGGGATGGCTTCAGAAACCCAGCAGGAGAGAGGATATAGCCACCTAGTCAGGAAGGTGCCTTCAGTGGAGGGAAACCCTTGATGGAGCCCTTGACTTCACTCTCCTCTAGTCTCCTGCAGGAGCTCCCCATGGGCCAAAGCCCTCCGGGAGGTGGAGAGCAGCGGGCTGTTGATGTGGTTGAGATGGGTCAGCCTCCCAGGCAGAGGGCCAGTGGAGGAGGGAGGAGACTGGTCTGGGACAAACAGAATATACCCAAACACTGTTGTGGTGTGATGTTGAATCTATTTCAGCTTCTAGTGACCCCATGTGACAGAGTAGAACTGTCCCGTAGGGTTTCCCCTGCTGTAATCTTTATGGAGCAGATTGCCAGGTCTTTTCTCCTGCGGAGCCACTGTGCGGGTTCAAACCGCTGACTTTCTGGTTAGCAGCCAAGCGCTTAACCGTTGCGCCACCAGGGCTCCTTTATCAGCGCGTCAAGAGTCTGATTTGTTTCTTGACCTGGTGAACATGCTATCTGCTGTCACAACGTGTGTTTCCTCTTCTGGCAACAGCCCTCATTTTTGTCAGGGATCCAGCCCTCCATTATCAGTCCAAAGTTAAACCAAAATCAGACCAAACCAGCTGCTGTCAAATGGACTCCGAGTCATGGAGACCCCATGTATGTCAGAGCAGAACTATGCTTCACAGGATTTTCAGTGGCTGGTTTTTTCAGAAGGAGACCACCAGGTCTTTCTTCCAAGGCTCCTCTGGGTGGACTTGAACGTCCAACCTTTTGGTTAGCAGCCAAGCACATTAACTGTTGGCATCAACCAGGGACTCCCTAGTCCAGAGGTGGTGTTCCCCAACTCCAGGGACAATGATCTGGGTTGAAGCCAATCAGCATACTGTGTTCCCTGGCCCCTGTGACTGGCTCAGGGTGGGCTGTCAGGGTGGATCCTGGAGGCTTTGCTGTGGGACCCTGAAGGGGCGCCACTTTCATGCTGGACTTGAGCCTAGGGGATATAGCAAGAAACTCCATGTGGTATCTGTGAATAAAGTCAACGTGGAGAAGAGGGCAGACCAGAGCAGGAGAGGGAGACCCAGGCCTGATGATGTCATCTTAGTGCCTGGATCCAGCTATGCCTGGAGCTGAACCAGTTTCTGGAAATTTATCTACTTGTGCCAGTAAAAGTCCCTCTTTGCTTAAGCTGGTTTGATTTGCACTGGCTTGCAACAAAGATTACTGACATTATCTTTTTTTTTTTTCATTTTAAGCAACATACAGCTCTGGTTCTGTGATTCTCAGGGATTTTTTAAAAAGTTCAGTAAGAACGCTGAGCCAGCAGCAGATGGGAAGAGCACCAAACCGTCTTCTGCTCTGATCTTCTGGGTCAGCATTGTCTCTGCAGAGTCAGGACAATGTGCCAGGGAAGGGTGGGACAGTTCAGGACCCGTTCCGGCAGATGGTGGATGCGGCACAACGAAGATGAATCTTGTTTGCCTCTGGCCTGTCATTTGACACCCCAGGGGAAGAGGCAGGGGAGCCTGGGGGTTAGAACACTGGCCCTGGAGTCAGAGAGATGTCAGCTCTACTTCTTATTAGCTCTGTGATCCTGGGTTACCTGCATCACTTCGCTGGAGCCTCAGTTTCTGCAGCTACAAAATGGGCTCAGGTGGGAAAGAAAGGAGATAATGCACTGAGTCTGGCTTGTGGTGAGTCTTGGAGAGGCAGTGGAGTGTAGGGCTAAGAGCACAAGGCTCTGGGCTTGAATCCTGGCGCTAACGCTTCTTAGCTGTTTAACCTTGGGTGTGCTGCTTCACTTCTCTGTGCCTCAGTTTTGTCATCTGGAAAATAGGGGTGATGACATTTCTTCCCTCAAAGGATTTTCGCGGGGACTAAATGATTGCGTCTAGACAAAGCACTTAGAACAGTGCCAGGCTCGTAGTACTCCCGGCTCTGTTATTACCCAGAGACAGTGTTACTTCTGGTAGCGTTTACCTTGCTCATACCCTCAGCAGTTCTCTTCAAAATCTTGAGGGAGTCCCTCTTGCTGTAAGTTCACCAAATCTAATCTCCTTTTCCTTCCAGTCACACAGTTAGGCCACCTTTCCCAGCCTGCTTGGTTCTTAGGTATGGCCCCTTGACCCTCTTCCAGCCAGGGGAATGTGAGGAAAACTGAGGGTGACCAGCTCATCCTGGTGTGTCTCTTCCCAGCGTGTGCACTGAGGTGCCGCATCCTGGAGAACCTCTGAGCCCCATCAAAGGAGATTCACTCTCGTGGTCGGGTCACCATTTTCAGGCCCTAAGAGTCCCTGGGTGGCACAAATGGTTAAGCGCTGGATTACTAACCAAAAGGTTATTGGTTCAGACCCACCCAGAGGCACCTTGGAAGACAGGCCTGGTGATTTGCTTCCAAAAGATCACAGCTTTGAAGACCCTATGGTGC
The DNA here is from genome assembly GCF_000243295.1 of Trichechus manatus latirostris. Classification (NCBI taxonomy): domain Eukaryota; kingdom Metazoa; phylum Chordata; class Mammalia; order Sirenia; family Trichechidae; genus Trichechus; species Trichechus manatus. Next base: position 2,338,524 of record NW_004444067.1, on the reverse strand, counting down.
AGTTCTACTCGGCATGCATGGGGTGGCTGTGAGTCGGAATCGACTCGATGATGACTGACGACAGCAACAAGCCTTCTCACTGTGATCCCCTTGGCCGGGGGTTGGCAGATGACTGTCCTCAGATCAAATTTGTCACCACTCGTTTTTTAAATAAAATTGTGTTGGCACACAGACACGCCCATTTTTTTAATGTACTATCTATGGCTGCTTTCTGGTTGCAACGGCAGAGTTATGTACTTATGATGGAAACCATATGACCTGAAAAGCCTAAACTATTAACTGTCCAGCCCTTTACAGAGGAGCCCTGGTCGCACAGTGAAGTGTTCAGATGCTGACTGTAAGGTCGACAGTTTGAACCCACCAGCCACTCCGTGGGATGAAGACGTGGCAGTCTGTTTCTGTAAAGATCGCAGTCTTGTTCCTGGGGAGAACTTAGTTAGTTGGCAACATAGTTCACAAAGACAATGTTCTACATCCTAGTTTGGTGAGCAGCATCTGGGGTCTTAAAAGCTTGCGAGCAGCCATCTAAGACACAACGACTGGTGTCTACTCATGTGGAGCAAAAGGGAATGAAGGAAATCAAAGGCTCAAAGAAGAAACTAGTCCATGGGACCAATAGTCCACACAAACCACAGCCTCTTCTCACGTGAGACAGAAGAACTAGATGGTACCCAGCTACTACTACTGACCATTCTGACCAGGGACCCCATGGAAGGTCCTGGATAGAGTGGGAGAAAATTATAGAACAAAACTCATAATTCCTAAAAAAGGGTAAACCTGCTGGACTGGCAGAGACTAGAGGAGCCCCTGAGACTAGCGTCCTAAGATACCCTTTGAACTTGGAATTGAAGCTATTTCTGCAGATCACCTTTTTCAGCCAAATAATAGATTGGCATATAAAATAGTATCACCCGTGAGTAATGGGCTCTCGTAAACAATTAACTGTATGAGATCAAATGGTCAGCAGTTACCCTAAAGCAAGAATGAGGAGGCAAGGAGGGGAAGGGAAGCTAGATAACCGAGACAGAATAAACAGAATGAAAATGAGAATGACACGTTGTAAAAATGGTAACCAATGGCACGGAACAGTTTGTATAAAAATTGTTAAAGGGGAAGCTAATTTGCTGTGTAAACTTTGACCTAAAATGCAATCAAATATTATTTAAAAAAGTGAATAATAATAAAAAGATTATAGCCTTAGAAATCCTATGGGGCAGTTCTCTGTCCTGTAGGGTTGCTCACTAGGAGTTGGAATAGACTTGACAGCAATAGGTGGGTGGGTGGCCCTTTACAGAAAAGGTTTCCCATCCTGGAACCGTCTCCCCTGTGACCCTCTGTGCTGTTGCCCTGCGGGCGGGCTGGAATGGAGACGACCCCCACGGTGGCCCTTGGAGCCATGTGTGAAGACAGGTTCCTGAGTCACAGCTCGGAGGAAAGCTGCCTGCTGAGCCCTTCAGGGGGAAGGGATGTCACAGGGCGTGGGTACAGGGAGGTGTGGGTCCTGGGACCACCCTGGAGTCTGCCTGCCACTCAGTGTGCCTAGTTACTTTTAGGGGTTGTCTTAGGCTGGGTTCTCTAGAGAAGCAAAACCAGCAAAGCATGTAAATATATAGAGAGATTTATATCAAGGAAACGGCTCACACGATGTGGAGGCTGGAACTTCCCAAGTCCTTGGATCAGGATAGATACATCTCCCGATTCACGTAGCTGCAGGGGCTAGCGAACCCAAGATCAGCAGGTCAGAGAGCAGGGCTCTTGTTCACAGGCTGTGAAGACTGACAAATACCAAGATCAGCAGGCAAGACCGCAAGACTTCTCTTGATTCTCGTAGCTGCAGGGGCTGGCGAACCCAAGATGGGCAGGTCGGAGAGCAGGGCTCTTGCTCACAGGCTGTGAAGATCGATGAATCCCAGTATCAGCAGGTAGGCTGCTAGCTCAAGTCCCAAAAACCAGAGGTCAGATGAACAGGAGGCAGCTGCAGGATCCAGAGAAGGCAAAAGCCAAAATGTCCACTTATATTTGGATGCAGGTCACATGCCCAAGGAAACTCCCTTTCAACTGATTGGCTACTCAACAGCAGATCCCGTCATGGGAGTGATCACATATAAACACTGAGTGAGAATCATGGCCCAGTGAAGTTGACACACAATCTTAACCATCACAGTCTACCCCTTGTCAGCTTGGAACCTGTACACATCTCCTTAAACCATACATAATCTCTAAATAAAGACAATTACAAAGTCGTACTTGCACCTGACATGATACAACTAACATGCGTACAACTGAAAACGCACTAGCCCTGTTTACATCTTGTATTTTATAAGTGAAGAAAACAAAAATATTTGATGCACACATACAAAGGAGAAATACTCATAACGGGTTGTCTAAGTAATAAAATTCAGCACTTCTGTGGCGCTTACTATGTGCCAGGCAGTGTTCTGAGGACATTGGGTGCATTAACTCACTAACCCTACATCAGTCAGGAGAAGTTAGGTTTTGCTGCAATAACAATCACCCCCACATCAGTTCATGTCTTATCTGTCGTGGGTTGATGTGGGAGGCGTCATCTGTTTCTGTCTCAGAGCAGCTGTCATCTGAAGTTAAGTGAATGAAAGGAAGCAGGTGAGTCACACACTCTGAAAGTCACACACAGCACACGTCCCTTCGACCTGCGTTTCCTTGACCACACCTGCATTCCGTGGGAGGGGACTGCAGTTCTACCTCTGCCGGGGAAGAGAATCGGGAAGTGAGCAGGTTCGGGAAATAGCACCCTTGACTGTCACCCTCACCACATCTATGATAAAGCAGGTACGATCACTACCCTCATTTTTCAGACGAGGAAAACAAGGCCCAGAGAGGTTATTTACCTTGCTCAAGGACATACAGCTTTTAAGCAGCTAAGCAAAGCAATCACCCTATGTCCTTACAACCTTCCTGTTTCTAATTCGTGCCAGGTCTGTTTTGTAGTCTACTCTGGGATGCGTGTGCACACACGCACACCCACTTAGACACCCATATATACACTCATACATGCACACACACTTATACACACACATTCACACTCTCACACTCATACACTCATGCACTCAGACATACACATGCACACACACTTATACACATGTACACACACGTACAGACTCACACATACATACTTATATACTTGCACACACACACATATACACTCTCACACGCGCACACACCCCACCTCATCCACATAGTGGTGCGCTGGTTTGGAGCGTGTAGGCTGTGAGGCCCTGTCACCCTCCCCTTGTTCCTTCTGTGGCCCCACTGAGATCACTGTGACTTCCTGTTACATTGTAATAATTTATGGCCAATGTAACGTGCCCACCACTGTGTGAGCTCACCTGAATCCCTCTGCTGTCTGAGCCTCTACCGGGAGACATCCCCGAGGCCCTGGTATCATCACTGGGTGATTGATGGCATCAGCCTCCCTGCGGATCGAGGCCGACCCAGTTGGAGGCTCGCCCTGCTCAAGAGAGACGCAGGGAAGGCTCTGGTTGGTTTGCTTTGTCCCCAGAGGAGAGCGCGCCTGAGGAGGGAAGATTTGCCGCGCTCCAGCCAGACAGTGCGGTTTATTTTCTGCTGGCACGTCCTTGGAGAGGAGGCTGGCTGGGCCGTGATGGCTCCAGGGCATCTAGACCTGACGCATTTACAGTCGACCTCAGACCTGCTCCTCCCACGCTCTCCCTCTCTGTTAATGGCAGCCTCACCTTCCGTTCTCTGGGCCAGAAACCTCGGGGTCACCCTGACTCCGCTTTGTCTCGTGCCCCACACCCAGTGCATTAGGAAATCCGTTTGTTTTCATCTTCAGAATAGATCCGGAATGTGACGGGTTTTCACCCTCTCCACGGTCCCCCCCCCCAGATCCTGGCACCATCACCACGCACCTGGTCTCCTGGCTTCCACCCTGGTCCCTTTACTCCTCACACAGCCGGCAGAGGGATCCTGCTAAAACCCAAGTCTAAGCACGTCCCTCCTCTGCTCTAAAGCCTCCCACCTTTCTCGGAATAAAAGCCAGAGTTCTTACTGTCCCTTGAAGGCCCCCGTGCTCTGGCCCCCATCCCCTTTCTGCCCTGGACCCCCACCATGGACCCCTTTGCTCACCAGCATCGGCCACACTGGCCTCCTTGCTGTTCCTCAAATTTGTTGGCACGTTCCAGCCTCCAGACTTTTGCACTGGCTGTTCTCTCTTCGCCCAATACTGCATGCTCACTCCCTCACCTCTTCCAGGTGAAATGGCATCTTCTCGGCAAGGTCTCTCCTGCCTCCCTGTTTACAGTCACACTGCCAGTATCCCCTGCCCTTCTCTCTTTTATTTTCTGGCCTTAGCACTTACCAGTATCTGACATAGCATATGTATTTCTACTTAAATGCCAGTTTCTCGAGGGCAGGCATTCTCTCTGTTGTGTTCCTTGTTGTATCTCCAGTGCCTGATACATAGTAGGTGCCCACTAAAGATTTCCTGAATGCATGCGTTCAAACATGAGTTAAGCACCTACTGTGTACCAGTCCCTGGGTGGTGCAAACAGTTAATGTGCTCAGCTCCTAACCAAAAAGTTGGAGGTTCGAGTCCACCTAGAGGCACCTTGGAAAAAAGGCCTGGCGATCTACTTCCAAAAAATCAGCCATTGAAAACCCCACGGAGCACAGTTTTACTCTGGCACACATGAGGTCGCCACGAGTTGGAATTGACTTGATCGCAGCTGGTGTTTTTATGGTATGCCAGGCACTGTGAGGCCTCTGGGGTCACAGCAGAAAGCAAGCCTGAGGTACAGTCTGATGATGGAGCTGGAAGAAGGCAGACGGGCCAACAGTGTTACGACCTCATGTGCCTAGGACTGGAATCAAAGAGGCAGAGAGAGGGCCTGCAGAGGGGCTCAGAGCTTGGGCTCCGGGGTGGGTCCAAGTCCTGGCCCTACACCCAACGGCAGACCTGTGTGATGCTGGGCAACTCGCCCAGACTCTCTGAGCTTTAGTTTATTCATCTGTAGAATAGGGTGGCCATGGTATTTTCCTACTCTGAGGGTTAAGAGAATGGGGCTTTGTAGAGTACTCAGGGCTCTGCCTATACATGGCAAAGGCTAAATAAGTGTTGTTGTTGGGCATTGTCAAGTCCATTCCGCCTCACAGCGACCCCGTGTGACAGAGTAGAATTACCCGATAGGGTCTTCTAGGCTGTAATCTTTATGGGAGCAGATTGCCGGGTCTTTCTCCCAAGGAGCTGCTGGGTTAACCATTATTATGTATTTTAATTGGGCTTATGGTGAGGAATAGGAAAAAGTACATCTACTCCACCTTTATAGAAGCAGAGGTCCTGCCATTATTGTTTTTTTAAAAGCAGACACACCTAAGAGTTGCTTTGTGTTATAATCGACTTGTTGACATGATATTAGGTTCTTTCAGTATCCAAGTCAACACATATTAACTTTGCCGTTTATTGTCTTGTATTTTGGGGACGATGTATTCTCTGTTTAAGGTCTCAGACACTGTCATAAGCCCCCGCACTGGAGGTCTCTGATTACTGTGCCCACAGGGTCAGCAACTGCAATGAACTGGGGGTCGGTGCTCATAGCGTCTCACCTACACCAGCACCTCCCTGTCAGCCTCCCCAGCCTGGTCTCCCCTTGCTCTCGGAGTCCCAGCCTCACAGCTTCTTTCCTTCCACACGCCTCCCATTTCAGGGCTATAGTGGTTAAGGTTGTGTGTCAGTTTGGCTGGGCCATGATTCTCAGTGGTTTGGCAGTTATGTAATGATGTAGTTATCCTCCATTTTGTGATATAATGTAATCACTCCCATGATGTGATCTGATTAGTCAGCCAATCAGTTGTACGGGGAGTTTCCTCAGGGGTGTGGCCTGCCTCCAATATATATGGACCTTCTGGCAAAGCTGTCTGGCTTTGGCTCACTCTGGATCCAGCTTGTCATCATCTGACCTCTGGTTCTTAGGACTTGCCTTGAGCCAGCAGCCTGCCATATTGCCTGCTGATCTTGGGATTGTCAGTCTCTGTAGCCTGTGAGCCAGCAGCCTGCCGTCTGACCTGACAATCGGGTTTGTCAGCCCCTGCAGCTACGTGAGTCAGGAGAAGCCTCCAGCCTAACGCCTGACCCACAGACTTGAGACTTGCCAGCCTCTCCAACTGCGTGAGCCATTTCCTTGAGAGAAATCTCCCTCTCTGTACATGTATATATATGTATACACTTTACTGATTTTGCGTCTCTAGAGAACCTAGCCTCAGACAAGGGCTTTTGCACCTGCTGAGCCTTCTGCCCAGAATGCTTTCCCTTCCTTCTTGATCAGATTTCAGATTTCAGCTCTGTCGTCATCTCCTGCGGGAAGCCTTCCCCCAGCCCCCAAGACTAGGTAAGATCCCCTGTCATGGGCGCCCCTAGCACAAGCAGCTCTTGTTCAGAACACTTACCGTAGGTGACATTCATGTACGTGATGCGCCGCTTCCCTGCTGCCCCGCCGTGAGGTCTGTGAGGATGGCAACATGTCTGGTTTTGTTCACAGTCGTTTTGCCAGCACTCTACCCGGTACTGGGCCCACACCACTGGCAGGTGCTCAGTAGTATTCGTAGAACGTGTGAACAAGGGGCCCACGCTTGGTGTCTCATCAGTAATGGCTGCCGAAAGCTGGTGGAGTCCCTGGGTGGTGTAAACGGTTAACGCACTTGAATGCTCACTGAAAGGTTGAAGGTTTGAGTTCACCCGGAGACTCCTCAGAGGAAAGGTCTGGTGATCTACTTCTAAAAGATCACAGCCATTGAATAATACCCTGTGGAGCAGAGTTCTACTCTGACACACGTGGGGTTGCCGTGAGTCGGAGTCAACTCAACAGCAACTGGTTATTTAAAGGAACCAGTTAAAAATAGAGAGTGTGCTGTGCTGCAGTATCGGCTTCTGTTCTTCACGCTTTTCTCTTTGCACACCCTTTCTGGTTCCTTCCACCGAAGAGGCAGAGTTACTTCCCTGCCCCTTGACTCTTACTTAAGCCGATAGCATGCGGCAGAAGTGACTGTGTGGCAGTTCTGAGATTAGGCCTCAAGGGACCTTGCTTGATTTTGCTTGCTCCTTTGCTCCTCTGCCGTCACTGTATGAAGAACATTCAAGTAGCCCACTGGTCCCAGAGGGAGGATGAGAGGCACGTGGCCCTGAGCTGCCCTCACTGAGCCCCTCTGGCTGAGCCCCTCCGGCTGAGCCCCACCTCAGTCAGCCGACCTGCAGTTACACAGGCAAGTCCAGCTGAGGTCAGCAGAGTCCACCAGGCAGGCCGGCCCAGACCAGCCAATCTGAGGCCAACCCTCAGACGCCTGAGCTAAATCGATGCTTACTGCTTTATGCCACTGAGGTTCTGTGGTTGTTCGTTATAGTAGGTGTTCAATAAATATTTGTCGAATGTTTGAACTTACAACCCGATGGCATCCAAGTGCACCCAGCACTGTGCCTGGCACATTGTAGGTGCTCAGTATACAGGTGTTGCATCTCCCCACTTCCTCTCTCAAACGCAGCAGCAGTAAGTCAGAGAGGCCAATATTTGAGACTGCTTAACAACTTTGTGAGTCGGAATTGAATCGAGGGCAATGGGTAGCAACTTCCAGGAGTCCCTGGGTGCCGCAAATGGTTGAGTGCTGGACTACTAACCAAATTGTTTTACACAATTATTTGCATCCAGGTAATGACATCAGATTTTTCTTTTGGCATACCTGTTGCCATTGAGTTGATTCTGACTCATGGCAACCTCACGTACTTTGTACATGTTGTCAGGAGGGACCAGTCCCTGAAGAAGGACATCATGCTTGGTAACGTAGAGGATCAGTGAAAAAGAGGAAGACCCTCAACGAGATGGATTGACACAGTGGCTGCAACAGTGGACTCAAGCATAACAACGATTGTGAGGATGGCGCAGGACCGGGCGGTGTTTAGTTCTATTGTACACGGGGTTGCTGTGAGTCAGAACCAACTCGAGAGCACCTAACAACAATAACAACGACAAGAATGACATGAGAGGAGTCTGGGTGATGCAGGCAGTTTGCGATCTGCTGCAAACCCAAAGACTGGCAGTTCAGACCCATCCAGAGGCACTTTGGAAGTAAGGCCTGGCAAGCTGCTTCTGAAAGGTCACAGCCTTGAAAACCCTGTGGATAAGTTCTACTCTGCACATAGGGAGCTGCCGTGAGTCAGCTCGACAGCAGCTAACAGCAACGATAACAGCAACCTTCACCCTGGCCACGTTTTACTGTTCTGACAGGCACCCTGAAACCCACCCGCCAGCCCTTGGTCAAGCAGGGCCTGAGTATCTTTCTCCTGTTCTGCTCCAACAGAGTCCTGTTCCCGGGTGGTGAGGGAACCTGGGTCTCACAGTGAAGCCACTCCGTACCAGCCGAGGCTGGCTGCAGTTCGCCTCTGTGAAAACTGGATTTTTCTCTTTATCCAACTCAGCTCCTGTTATTTACTATAAATAATCAAATAAGATCTTCTCCCTCTTCCCTCCTACCCCTTTTCACATGCAAAAGCCGTGATTATTTCCATGCGGCATCCCTGCCACCAGTCCTTTGAAAAGGAGACACAATTAGTACTGTCTGGGGAGCCAGTATTTCATGTTTGTACACAGTGATTATTTCAGCAAAGCGGCTGGAACATTAAGCCTGGAGGCGTGTGTGTGTGACACACCTCTGCTCCCTTGTCATGCCGCACCCCAAGTCCGCCCTCTAGTCCCTTTCATCTCCCCTGTGCGCCCCACAGCTGGGGTCCTCCAGGCAGTAGGCCCTGGCTGAGCGCTGGCCAAGGTCGAAGTGGCCAGCTCCATGAGGCCAGAGTCCCTGGGCAGGTGGGAGTGATCTATGGTTTAATAAGACACGGTTCACTGCAGGCCAGCAAGGCCCCCGGGGCAGGGGCCAAGGGGCAGGAATGTCTCCTGGGCCGACATTCCGGGCGGTTCCTGGCCATTAGCTCTCAAACTAGATTTTCCACTGGCTTCTGAAGGACTTCTGGTGGCCTGAGGACAGGGGAAGATGTGCCACCTCTTCATCTAAACCACCAGTCAGCCCTGCCATGCAGAAAGGCCCAGGGAGGCACGGCCTCACGTCCGTGGCCCTATGTGGCCCCTTCATCCTTGCCTGCATAATCTTGGCCAAGGCACGTCCCTTCTCTGCCTCTCAGTCCCTCCTCTCTGAAACAAGTGACTCCAGTACTGCTAATCAGCCCTGCTGGTGCCTGGGGCTCATCGTGGGCAGTGGTGGTTCTGGGGTCGAGTTCCCACCTTCCTTGCCGGAGACCTGGCTTCAGTTCCCGGCCAACGTGCCTCATGCGCAGCCACCTCCCGTCTGTCAGTGGAGGCTTGTACTGTTATATGATGCTGACCAGGTTTCAGAGGAGCTTCCAGACTAAGACGGACTAAGAAGAAAGGCCTGGTGATCTACTCCCGAAAATCGAGCAGTGTTTTGTTCTGTTGTCCATGAGGTCACCGTGAGTCACAGGCTGAGTCAGTGGCAGCTAACAACAACCACCAGGGCTCATGTTCAGGCTTCACCCTCTTAGTGAGGCCTTTCCTGAACCTGATTGACACTGCAGTCCTCCTGACTTGAAATAAGTTCCCCAGAAGCAGAGCCTGAGAGCTGGCTTGTAGAACGGGAAAGAGGGAAGCAGGCAAAAAACAAAACAAAAGCCCTTGTTGCCCTGGAACCAGTTCCAACTCATAGGGACCGTATAGGACACGGTAGAATTGCCTCGTAGGGTTTCCAAGGCTGTAATCTTTATGGGAGCAGATCGCCAGGTCTTTCTTCTGTGGAACCTGGTCCAGTGCAGGCTCTGGAGTGGGAACTGTAGCACATAGCTCCACCTTAGGCCAAGTGAGGTTGGGCCTTTGTACCCTGTGTCACTCAGTCATTGCGTGGCTGGCCCCTCGGAGGGTGGATGGGATACATCCCAGGTGAGGCACTGCCTGTTTGAACCCACGCAGGTGCTGGGAGAAGGGAGCAGCTCTGGTCATCCACAGCCAACACTCTTCTATAGTAGAGGGGTCTGGTGGGCACCAGGGCATCCCCTGCACTTCTCCCTATCTCTCCGTCTCCCTTTTCCTATTTGTTTTTCTGTAACAAGAAATTTGCCATTTTAACCATTTTAAAGAGCAACCACTACCTCTAGCCAAAGGTGGAAACAACCTGAATTCCATCAACAAAATTGATTCAATTTTTTGTACAACTCAGTGGCATTAATTGCATTCACTATGTCGTGTGTCCATCAGCGCTATCTAGTTCCAAAACTCTTTTGTCACCCCAAACAGATACTTTGTACCCCTTGAGCAATAACCCCCTACCCCCCAACCCCCTGGTAATTTTGTGTCTCTATGAATGTGCCTATTCTTAGATGTTTCATATCATTGGAACCATGCAGTATTTGACCTTCTGTGACTGGCTTCTTTCACGTAGCATAATGTTTTCCAAGTTCAACTATGTTGTAACGTGTATGAGAACTTCATTTCTCTTTATGGATGGGTGATATTTCATTGTGTGTATAGACTACATTTTTTTTTTATTCATTCATTCATTGATGGACACTGGAGTTGTTTCCACCTTCCAGCCATTGTAAATAATGCCACTTTGAGCATTGGTGTACAGGTGTCTCTTTGAGCCTTTGTTTTCAGTTCTTTGGGGTATATACCTAGGAGGGGGATTGCTGGGTCCTGTGGTAATTCTATGCTTACTTTATTGACGGACTGGCAAACTGTCTTCCACAGTGGCCATGCCATTTTACATTCCCATTAGCAATGTTTGAGGGTTCCAGTTTCTCCACATCCTTGCCAGCCCTTGTTAGTTTCTGGGTTTTTTTGTTTTTTAATAATTATAGCCATCCTAGTGGGGGTAAAGTGGTATCTCACTCTGGTTTTGATTTGCCAGAGGGGGCCTGGGAAATGCAGTTTTTAGGGTCAGCTTCCTTGTGCACAGAGGTGGGCAGAGAATGGACATAGAGGCAAACAGAGAATGTCCAGCACAGATGCTGAAAATAAACCAAAAAAACCAAACCTGTTGCCATCAAGTCGATTCTGACTCATAGTGACCCTGTAGGACAGAATAGAACTGCCCCATAGGGTTTCCAAGGAGCATCTGGTAGATTCGAACTGCTGACCTTTTGGTTAGCAGCTGAACTCTTAACCACTGCGCCACCAGGGTTTCCGTTGCTGATAATACATGGTAATTAAACTTTTATCTTATTGAGGTGAAGTTCATCTAACATAAAATTAACTATTTTTAAATGAACATTCAGTGGCGTTTAGTGCGTCACAGCGGTGTGCAGCCAGCACCTCTGTCTAGTTCCAGAACGTTCTCATCGCCCTAAAGGGAAACCCCGCACACCCATTGGCAGTCATTCCGCATCCCCTGCTTCCCCCAGCCGCTGGCAACGACTGATCTACTTTCTGTCTGTGTGTTTGCTGTCTGGGTATTTTATCAAAGTGGGATCAGACGGTAAGTGCTCCTTTGTGTCTGGGGTTTTTTCACTCAGCATGCCGTTTTCCGGGTCCATCTGTGTTGTGGCATGTATCGGCGCTTCTCTGTTTGTGGCCGAAATACTCCGTTGTGTGGCTAGAGCACATTTTGTTGATGGAACTTAGGTTGTGTCCACCTTTGGCTATTGTGAGCAGTGCTGTTAGGAGCACATGAGCACAAGTACTTGAGTCCCTGTTTTCAGCTCTTTGGAGTCTGTGCCTAGGAGTGGACTTGCTGGGTCGATAATTACATTTTTAAACACTCGGTGATACTCTCAGTTCTGGGCCCACAGCAAGTATCCTATGAGGTGGGGGCGGAGGAGCAAGCACGGGAGCCCCATTTCACAGAAGAGCAAATCAAGGCTCAGGAGGCTCTGGGCAGCAGCGGTGCCGGTTTCCAGAGGACCCTGGAAGTGGAGAAAAGCCCCAGCTCTTGGTCTGCAGCTCTGTGTTTGAAATCTTCCCATCACCGGTGCTGATCAGTAACCTGTACACGTCTCCCACGCCCGGCCTTCCACACGCAGCCGGTCGGGGATTACTCAGTCGGGGAAGGCTCTGGCCTGCTAAGTCTCCTCCGACCCAGGCATCGGCGTCTCATCCATCAACTCGGGTTATGCCTCTCACTGGGCTGGGTAATGCGATTATGAGGGAGCCGTTGTTCCTGGGCCCGTTCGTGATCTCTTTACAGGCGCTTTCATGTCAACTCATGTCAGATTCTCTGTCTCACACCGTGGCTTCCACTCCCGCTGTGGCACCCCGTGGATGACTGCGTGGAGGTCCCAGGGTGCGTCTGTGTTTGCAGGGTGTGTTCCCCTGCACACGTGACACCCCTCTCGGGAAGCCACGGAGGTGGAGCCAGTGGCCTGGGTTCACACCCTGACTCTGCCATTTACCAGCTGTGCAACTATTTACCCTGTCCATGCCCAGTTTTCCCACCTGTAAAATGGGGATGATCACGGTACTTACCTGTTACGGATTGAATTGTGTCCCCCCAAAATATGTGTTGTAAATCATAACCCCTGTATCTGTGGCTATATTCCCATTTGGGAATGGGTTTTCTGTGTTAAACGTTAATGATGTAGTGTTGGTGTAGAGTGGGGTGTGTCTCTTTTGAGATATAAAAGGAGCCGATGAAGCAAGCAGAGACGGGGAAGGTAGATGCCGTACTACATGAAGATCGCCAAAGAAGCAAGAAGCAGAAACTGAAAAGAGACAAGGACCTTCCCCCAGGGCCGAGAGAGAGAGCCCCCCACCAGAGCCATCACCCTGGATTTGCGCTTCTAGCCTCCTAAACTGCAAGAAGATAAATTTGTTGGTTAAAGCCACCCGTTTGTGGTATTGCTGTTACAGCACCATAGATAACTAAGATACTACCTCATGAGGATGCTGTGAGTCCAGCATGTAATGTGCTTAGAATAGGGCCAGCACAGGGCAAGCACTACAGAGCGTTCACTGCTATCGTGAATGCATGTGAGAAATAGAAACCCCTCGCTCGTTTAAGCTGCTGTTTTGGGGGTCCTGTTACATACAGCCAAATGAAACCCTGACTGTGAAGCTACAAAATGGACGTGAACCTCAGAGTGCTGAGGCTTAGCCCCAGTCCTGCCCCCTTCCCAGGCATCCTTCTGCAGTCTCCTCAGTACCCTACCCCGGACCCTCCGCGTCTGCTTTCAGCTGTGGAATCTCGGCCTGGGGAGGGCGCAGGCAGGCAGTGAAACAGAGGAGGCTGCTCCAGTGCTGGCTTCCCAGCAAGGAGAGCTTCATGAGCAATTCAGCAGGACTCTTTTCTCTTTATCTCCCTCTCCGTCCTCCATCCAAGGTTCCCAGAACAGGAGACAGGGCTCAGAGAGGGACAGGGGCTGGGTCAGGGTCACACAGTGAGTTGCTGGGACACCCAGGGATAGTTCCCACAGCGCCTGGCAGGTGAGGAGTGAGGTGGGCCATGTGGGGATGGTGGCACACTGGAATGCTCAAGGCTTGTCCACTGAGAGCGGCCAGATTGTGCCCACATGGGGGACATGGGCCCTCTGTGACCCAGCCAGCTGAGTTTTCAAGAGAAGCTAAAATCCACATTTGTAAGGGACATCACCTACTGATTCGATGTCCTGGAAAACCCAGTGTAGGCCAAGCAGAGTGGTGCTTGCTGAGGATAAGGTCTGCGCTCAGATATTGCGGTGCCCACGTGGACATAGCCCAGAGGGTGAGGGCGGACTGTATCTCCTTGTGGGGTAAGCATCTGGGCTTTTCTTGGTCCCTGAGTGGTGAGATGAGTCTTCCTGGCCTGCATTATGCTAGTGTTCCCTCCAAACCCCCTTTCAGCTAAGGGGTCTTTGATATCCCCGAGGGGCCTGCAGCAGCCCTGCCATGCACGAAGTACAGGTTGTGCACTGCACAAAGGTGCCTGCCTATCAGTTGGGTTCATCACCTTGGCCAGGCAATGAGAACTTTTCTAGGATTTGAGGTGGGACCAGTGGTAAAGAGGTGTCTAAGCCAGCAGAATAAAAACTTGCCATCAGGTCAGAAGATTGCGCTTGAGAGTAAAGTCTACACAAAAGAAAAGAGTCTAAGACTTAGAGAGACCAACTCCTGATGAGCTTGAGCACCTGGATCCAGCTGTACCTGAAGCTGGTTTACATCCTAAACTTTTCATATTCTGAGATTATAAATCCCACTTTGAGTGGGTGCTCATCGAACACTGACTTGAGTTTGTAGTCCTTGCCATCAGGAGTCTTGACTAGCACTCTCTTCTCCAGTTTTGAACCCCCAGCCCAGTACCCCAGAATTAACACAGCATTTTGTGTATGTGGGTACTGAGCTCAAGTCTGTCTCACTTGCTTTTCTTCCTTTCCCTTCTCCTCCCCTGCCAGCTATGCTATTGGGTGATACATCCTAATGTATATTTAACAGTGGCTCAAAATCAAATTAATTTAGATTGGTTAATAAACTGTAACATCCGTTTCTAAATCGAGCTACATTTTCCTCTTGAGCAACTAAATTCATGCCTGTTGGTTTAATTTGTTGCTATTGTAATCCTTTAACGCTGATGAAATTATGGAAAGGTTTCTAGCGAAATTATCCAGATTTGATTAGGGTTGAGCATATTAATATTTTTCCTTCCCAGTAGTCTTTGGCGATAGATTGGCTTAGAGTCTGCAGGTTCCGTGTGCTGTGAGGGGCTGGGACTGTGATCTCAGAAAGTAGACTGATTCTGTCCTCTTCAGATAATCCTCCTTTTGGCGTGCATTTGTTGAACACCACCTGTACGCCCATCCCTGTGCTAAGTACTGAAGACACTGGATGAACAGGACGCGTCCTCTGCCATGAGGAATTGGAGGTCTTGTCGGAGGATGAAACAGAGCAGCAATGACCAAGGGGTTGAGAGGCGTGTCTTAGGTTGGGCTCCCCAAGAGCAAACCCTACAAGAAGTGCACCTTCAAACCTGCGGAAGCTGGAAGCTTTGTAAGACAGAAACATGTCAGAGAATGAAACCGCGCCTGTTCCCCACTAATAGAGAGCAGTAGGATGGTGGTAAGAACGCACCCCGTCAACGGTGGGAAACTTGTGAGACCTGGAAAAACAAGGCAGTCTCGCAGAGTTCTGGCTCTCACAGGTTTCCCCGTATTGGGGAAGATGTCCCAGGAAGCAACTAGGGGTAGGGGGATGAGACAGGCAAGGGAAGAAAGACCTATAGGGCATGTTAGCAAGTGGGTCACCACAGTGGGCAACTGGGGCTCACTTCTGCTGGGGCCTCTGTGAGACTCTGTAGGAGCGCCTCAGAGTTGCTCCACACCTAAGACGAGGAAACTGGGGTGTTTATTCATCAAGTCCCCTCCCAGGGGATGACTGTTCCCCAGACGCCTACACCAGAGAAGTCACAGGTGCTGGCAGAGAAGGCCAACAGACTGTATAGGAAGAGGTCTGGCAGGGCACGAGGTAGAGGCCTACCCACACTAGAACAGAAGGGAGGCCCAGCTCGCCCAGAGGACTTCCTGGAGGAGGTGTTGTCTGAAAGCACAGGGAAGAACACTGCCTTCTGTCTCTGTTGTCTGGGCCTAGCCCAGCCTGGGGGCTGCACACAGCGTCATCACTGAGCAGCCCCTGTGGTGTCTGCAGGGCCCACCACTGAGAGTTGATTTCTTTGAGGTGAATGAAGGCTTGGGCCCTCCCGGAGTCTCCTCTTCCAGGCTTTAAGAGTTTTGGGAAGTCCTTTGTGGGTGAGCCCAAAGAGATCCTCTAGGACCCGTGTGCCCATCTCGCCATGGTTTGTTGGCTTTTCTGCTCTCGACTCCCACTGCCCTCCACCTACTCCCCAATCAGCCGCGCAGCCTTCTCGTTTCCTTTGTGCCCTCTGACTGGATGGGGTTAGGATGCTCTCCAAGCTCCACAAGCCCCTCTCAGGCCAACGAGCAGCTGCCAGACTCTGAATGAAGTGACCTTTTGTCTGTCACAGGAAGGGTTAACTGGTTCTGTCTTAGGGATGTTAACATTCTCACTGGAAAGTCTGTGTGTGGAAGGGGCGCTGGCCTCCTGTGTGATAGCTGTCGTGAGGGGACACTTGGGGACACTGAAGGTCATCTCACACTTTGTGTCCAAAGGGACCCACCTCCAGTTGCAATGGACCCTTTGTTGTCTTGGTTCCTGTATTCTTGTAAACCCAGTGCCAGGCATATACAGTAGGTTCTCAAATGCAGATCGGTTTGACCTTGATGTTGAGCCTAAAGAATCTCCTAATGACAGATAGCACCTCTCCAGTACCCCATATAGGGCCTGGTGGCACAAATGGTTAAGTGCTCGACCACTAGCTGAAAGGTTTATGGTTAGAATCCACCCAGAGGTGCCTCGGAAGACAGGCCTGGCGATCTGCTTCCGAAAGCCCACAGCCTTGGAAACCCTATGGAGCACAGTTCTACTCTGCACACGTGGGGTCGCCAGGAGTCAGAACCAACTGGACAGTAGCTGACATCAACAACCAGTGCTTCATGGTGACTGGAACAGGCTGAGAGGAGGGGGAATGGGAGGCAGAGCCGGACCCAGCAGGGAGTGGGAGCCCAGGCAGGTGGGTTTCACATCCCCCCCCCCAAGGTTACGCTGCCCCTGCCTGCTAACTCCATTTGTTCCGGAATGTTCCAGGCCTCGCCCCAGACAGCACATAATCACAGAGGAATCTGAAGTGTGTTTCCAGGTTCTTCCCTTCAGGAAAGAGTGGGTTGGGACACAGCCTGGATGCTAAGATGGGGGTTGGAGGATGTCAGGCTCAGAGAAAGGCCCCATGGGGTCCCCCAACCCCAATTTCCAGCCATTTCAGGGGGCGGGGGTATCCTGAGCAGTCTGATTAACCCTCCCCTCACCAGCGTTTTGGTTGGTGATTCTGGGGCATGGAGCAGAGATATCTAGAGGACACTGCCCTTATTTTCCACTTGGGTGAGTGGCGTAATGATCGCCCCTCGTATTGGCAAAGTATCTGTGCCATGGTGGCCGCCTTTCAGAGCCGCGTATGGGCAGAGAGAGGTCCCACGGCAGAGGCTTTGCACGTGCCTCCTCTGCTGGCATGCCCTCCCACCTCCTGTCCGTTCCTTTTGCCCACAAACTTGGCCTTCAGGTCTCACGTGGAACATCTCTTCCTTGGGGAGGTCTCCCCCTTCTTCGTGGAATGTGCTCTCCCAGCTCCCAGACCCCTTTGTAGAATCCATCGCACAGGTGACGCTAGAATTGTGGGATGACTTCCTAGCACCCAGCTCCCCTAGCCTGCAGAGTCCGTGAGAGCAGGGGCTCCAGCGTGTAGGCCACAGGTTGCCCACTGGTGGCCCCTGAATGGGTTTAGTTGAGCTTGCATAGAATTTCAATTAAAAAAAAAAAATGCCATCATTTTAAGGTTAGGAGATGTCACAATAAAAATCTGAATTTGTGGTCTCTAGAAGGTCAGAATGGGTCCTCATTCCTACCTGACAGTAGTCAGCTGGAATTGGCCTTTACGCAGAAAGGGAGCACTCTAATTTACTTTGCCCCACTCCCCACCGGTCGCTATCGTGCACGCCTGGGCCTCTTCACCTGTTGGCATTGCCTGCCTGACCCCTGTAGGCATGAGAGTTTTCAAGCCCTTGTGTAGTCCTTTGTGTCCCTGCCCCTACCTGTGCCTGGCACATAGTAGGCCCTTTACATTTAGTCAGTCCTTACAACAACGTGTGACAACAGATCTTTCCATTCTCAAGAGGAGAAAACTGAGGTTCAGAGAGGCTAAGTACACTTCCCAAGATCACACAGCCAATGAGTGGCAGAGCCAGGATTTGAACCACCATCTACCTGGCTCCCAAACCTGGGTTCATTCCATACCATCTCACGCTGGCACCAACCAGGGCAGAGAAGGCCTCTTAAAATACACAGAATTCCACCGAGGTCCTGGTCAGAACTCCTGCTTGCTCCATTTAATGCAGAATTTAAAACTCAGCTGCCCACGGGGCCGCGTGGTACATAAACAAGAGGATGGGGGGACTCAGTGAGCGTAGGCCCTGTCTGCTCATCTCCAGCCCAGCGTGGCAGGCAGAGAGGCAGCCCACTGTGATGGAATTCCTGATTTCTCAAGAGAAGCCGGACATCTGGATTTGTGTGTGAAATAACCCTGTCTTTAAGTGTTGGCCACAAATTCCAGTGTATACAAAAAACCCTCAGTGGCCACATGGAGCACGTCAGCAGCTGAGCATCCCCACCCCGTGTTGTCAGGGTGTGCCCTTGGCTTTTAAGCTTGGCTTCACCGCCGGCCGCTGGAGCTCGGGGTATGCCTGGAGGAGGGCTCTTCGCTGACTGTTCTCAGGGCAGGGTGGTCAGAGCCCTGTCATCTGGACCGAGGGCCCTTTATGGGGATGTTACTGGGACCCAGGAGGTGTAGGGGTGGCAGCCTCCAGCACCCAGATCCCCCTACACCCCCCCCCACTACTTCTAGGCTCTTCCGTCGGTTCTGGTTACTCACGCATTTGTCTACAAACCAGCAGGTCATTTACCGCTGTATTTGTGTCCTGGGGCTGCCGTGACGCAGTCCCACTAACTGGGAGCCTTAAAACAACAGACACGCGTTCTCTCACAGCTCTGGGGGCCAGAAGTCCAAAATTAGGGTGCCAGCAGGGCCGTGCTTCTCTGGAGGCTCCAGGGGAGGGTCCTGCCTTGTCTCTTCAGCTTCTGGTGGCCCCACGCGGTCCTTGGCGTGTGGCTGCATCACTCCCATCTCCGCCTCTGTCATCACATGGCCGTCGCCCCGTGTGTGTCTGTGTCTCTCATGGCCTCCTATGAGGACACCAGTCACTGGATGTAGGGTCCACCCACCCACCCAGAGGAACCTCGGAAGACAGGCCTGGCTGATCTGCTTCCAAAGGATCACAGCCTGCTCTGCACATATGGGGTCACCCTGAGTCAGAATTGACTGGAAGGCAACTAAGGGCAACAACTACTCCAGTGTGACTTCATCTTGAACTTAACTGATTACATCTGCAGAGACCCTGTTTCCAAATAAGATCACATTCCCAGGTGCAAGGGGTTAGGACTTGAACATACATTTTAGGGGGCACAATTCAACCCCCTAGAACCATTTACTATGTTCCAGGCATCATGCAAAGCCCTGTGTAGCTTCCACAGCAAAACCAGAAATCACTCCTAGACCCTGAAAGAGATGAGTCTTCCGTCTTCTAGAACGTCAGCTGCATGAGGGCAGGGATGTTGCCTGTCTTGTTTCTTGCTGTCCCCCCAGTGCCTAGAACAGAATCTGGCACAGAGTAGGTGCTAAGCAAATGTTTGTTGAATGACTGAATGACAGTGTGGGAATAGCATCTTCCCATGCATTAGCTAACGGGAATTCCACCACAGGAGCTCCCTCCTCTGGGGGTGAGGAATCTGAACTGCTGAGAGGGGAAGGAGTCAGCCAGCATTTGCACAGCCGCCCAGGGTGGGGCTGGGAGCAGAACCTGGGCTTCTCCGGCACCAGCCGAGGAACAAATCCCTCTTTTCGTTCTCTCCTTTCCAGAACGCAACTCGAGCCTTTTTCCCCGGAGGCTTTGGGAGCCCGCGGTTGACATTTAGTGAATAAATAGATGGGTGGGGAAATGAATGCCTCTTGTAAGAATCTCAGCTAAGTCCTTCCCAGCCACTCCTGGAAGACTGGCTTCTTGAAAAGGGAATTCACTCTTCCCTTCAGAAAGGTCTGAAATCCAGGCTGCCATGGAGAAGTCCCTTCTGGAAGGATATTTCAACATTTATCAAATGTACGATAATTATTTCCCCAAGTAAAATGTTAACCCAGTGTTTCAAGGAATCCAACAAAAGAAAGTGAGTTTTAGGGAAAAAATGCATACACACACACGCACGCACACACGCACACACGCACGCACCCCCCAAATTCCTTCCTCAGAACATCAGCTGGAAGGATTATCTGCTCTCAGAGGAAAAACTCAAGAGGTTGAATTTAAAACTTGGGCGGGCTCCTGACTCTTCAATGGGGTGATTGTTCCATAGTCGGGGAGTGAGATAAGAAGAAAATGCTTTGGAGCCAGTGTTTGGTTTGGCTTCAGAAATTCAAGCTATCCTTCTTCTGAGAGCTTTTGGGCCTCTTGCGTGGCTCTGACTGGTATCTCCCTCGGCCAGGGACCAGATTTGCAATAACATTTATGCAACGGGAGACTTCCGAGGGAATGTGGGCGGTGATTGCACCTTGCACGTGTGTATGGTGGAGCTTGGCCAAAGGACGTGGTTACCTGCCCTCACTGCACGGAACACCTCGACCTTAGCGATCGTGTAAACTATGGGCTAAGAAAGACGTAAGAATCATCTGCCATTATCTGGAAGCACCTTGGCACTACAGTGTCTTTGCATCTGTCCTCTCCAGAGTTCATAACTCTCCCGCTACCTCTCTGCCAGCTCACCGGGGGGAACACCTAAACTGCTGTCAAGAACGTGGACTGTAGCCTCATCCTAGCTTTCCATTGACTCTTCCACTGCCATGTTATCCAGTTGAAATGAGCAAAATGTTGTGAATTATCTAGAGCTGTGGTGTGATGGTTAAGCGCTTGGCTGCTAACCGAAAGGTCAGTGATTTGAAATCACCAGCATCTCCGCAGGAGAAAAGACCTGGTGATCTGTTCCTGTAAAGATTACAGCCAGGAACACCCCATGAAGTCACTATGAGTCAGAACCAACTTGACGGCACACAACAACAGAGCTGTTTTTGAGGACACTGCTGGTTCAGAGGCAGAATCCTTGCCTTCCATGCAGGAGACCAGGGTTTGATTCCTGGCCAGGGCACCTCATACGCTGCCGCCATCTGTCTATCAGTGGAGGCTTGCGTGTTGCTGTGATGCTGAACAGGTTTCAGCAGAGCTTTCAGACTAAGACAGACTAGGAAGAAAGGCCTGGTGATCTTCCAAAAATCAGCCCGTGAAAACCATTGGATCCCAATGGTCCAATCTCTTGTGTGGGATCACCATGAGTTTGGGGGGTGGGGGGCAACTCATTGGCAGCCAGCGGCAAACAAAGTACCCTTTTTCCCTCCCATGGTAGTCACTAATAAATTTTCATCTACATGCATTTACCTATTCTTTTTAAGTATTTCGTATAAGTGGAGTTATATGATATTGGTCCTTTTGTGTGTGGCTTATTCCACTCTGCATAATGTTTCAGGGTTCATCCATGTTGTACCGTGAATCAGGACTGCATTCCTTTTTATGGCTGGATAATATTCCATTGTGTTGATATACCACATTTTGTTTATTCATCTGTTGATGAACATTGGGTTGGTTTCATCTCTCAGTGATTGTGAATAATGCTGCAGTGAACATCGGTGTTCAAGTATCTGTTTGTGTTCTTGCTTTCAGTTCTCTTGGGTATGTATATATCTAGGAGTAGAATTGCTGGGTCATATGGTAATGCTGTGTTTAACTTCTTGAACCACCAAACTGTTTTCCACAAAGGCTGTACCATGTTACATTCCCACCAGCAGTGGATGAGTGTTCCAATTTCTTCACATCAGGAGGCAGAATCTTGAAGTTTATCTGCTCTTTCTGTTTTGGCTTGTTGGCCGATTTGCCTCATCTCTTCCCTCTCCCCAGCCCCTGCCCCCAAGCCCCCAGCCCTGCCCGCCAGGAGAGCTGGGGCTGCTGGTGAACTGTCGGTCCCCGGAGCCCAACTCTGTGTGTATTTGCTGAAAGGCCTGATACAGCAATAGCTCAATTTTATTGATCGCGTCAAAAGCAGTAATTCAAGAAAGCTATTTAAATTCACGGGAGGAAGTCAGAGCAGTTATCCACGTCTGCATCAGATTCTTCATCATTTTGGTTATTGGCGATTGAGCGTGGAGACAGACATTTGATGGAAGGCTGACGTGGCAGCAAGGGACCCAGGGAGGGCTGGGGTTTTGTTTGCAGCCTGGAAGAAACCATAATCAACAGTTTGCCAGTATACATCTGTGTACATAAAGGTTTACGGGGTATTACCATGGGGCATGTGGCCACCTGTGATTTAAATGTGTTTTGTCCTTAATCCCACCCAAATCTCCTTAGCACAGCCCCACATCCCTTATTCAGAACATAATAACACTGTGATTTGTGATGGAGCAGGTAATTTTTTTCTGCAGTCTTTAATGTAGTTAAACTTTAATAAAAGCTTAAATCACGGCAGAATTCTTGCTGGTGACAAGGAGATGACATCTGTGGAAGGCACAGTGAGACTGGCTGGGGATCAGTGGGGAGGGGGTCCCAACCAAAGTGCCTTGGACCCCAGCAGACAGCATCCTTCCTCGGCAGGGATCATGCTTAATTCACCTCTAAATACCTGGCACCTAGTATAGTGCCTGGTACACAGTGGGTGCTCAGTGAATAACTGAAGGAATGAATCAACTGGGTGAATTGCCAACTTTAAACTGTTGTTTGCCAGACACAGTTGTTCTTGTATGTCATGATATTTGCTGTGTCTGTGCTGGACATCTTCCGTTTGCCTTGCCAGGTCCATTCTACACTCTACCCCCTATAGGCTGACTTGTGTGGGCTGCATCACACGGGCACCTCGGCCCTCTAGTGTCCAGCTGGATTTAGCCAATGGGAGGCACCAGCTGGAGACTGGCAGTGGGTGGAGAAAGAGGCTGGATTATTTATTCCTCGGCTCTCTCTCTGCATTGCCCCAGGTTGGCTGCTCCACCAAAGGCTATGGCTCCTTTTGGGTGCCTATCTTTTAGCTACACTCTGGCTTGTAACCTCCCGAGGTCACTGGTAAATTCTGTCCTATGACTATTTTTTTCCTCCCTTTTTCTCACCTCATGACCCCAGACAGAGAACTTGGGCCCCACAATGAGTGTCTGTGGACCTGTTTACCCAGGCTCTCTCCTGGGAAGAAATCTGCCCCCACCCACTGTCCCACAGGGGAATCACCCCCTTCTTCTTTTCCACCCATGTGGTTTGGGCAGAACAGAGTCTATCCCATCACGATAATGATTGGTTCAGGGATAATCATGTCACCGAGGCCAGGCCAATGAGAACCTTCTCTGGGACTTTTGCTGAAACCACAGAGAAAGAAACTTTCTGCTGAGTTGCTAAGCTGGTAGGATGTAACTGAACCTGCCTGAGAAAAAAATCAGCCTAAAGAAAAGTAGCACCAAGAGATGTGGAGAGACTGATGACAGTTTTTGAGTCTCTGAATCCAGCCGTGTCTGAAGTCAACCCCTTGGACCTTTCAGTTACATAATACAATACATTCTGAGAGTTGGGTTTCTATCTCTGCCTACTCAGTTGTCCTGACTAACACAGCCCCATTTCTATGATTCCCCTTGTCCCCTCCCACTCCTCAGCCCAGAACATTCCTTGCTGCAGCAAACTGCTGAGTTTTCGGGACAGTGAAGGGGTTTTTCAGCATCATGCTGCCTAGCCTCCTTTTTTTTCCCCAAGACTCCCCACTTTCGTGTTTTCTAGCCCCTTCCTTCTCGAGTCTCCCTTGGAAACGCTATTTCTCAAACTTTCCTAGGCATCTCCCTACCAAGCTTGAATTCCTGCCACATCTCCAAACCCTCATCCCTGTGTCCTCCTAAGGAGAGGTCACCCACTCTGTCCCCACACCCTGGCCTCACAGAAGAACTGGCTTTGCAGTGTCCACCTCTGCCTTGCCCTTTGTGAAAAGGCTAAGGGTACCAGAAAGTCTAAGTTCAAATCCGAGCCCCTCCATTCACCAGCTGTGTGACCTTAGGCAGGCTGCTTGACCTCTCTGTGCCTTAGTACCCTAGTCTGTAAAATGGGAATGTGGATGATGCCTTTTTCTTAGGGTTGCCATGAGGATTAATTGAGTTAATTTATGGAAAACACTCAGAACGGTGCTTGGCTTCATAAGTGTTTATTATATTTATTATTACTAAGAGGGAATGCTCTAGGAATTTATATCCTCAGTGAAATGAACACGCCACCTCCCTTAGAAAGCAGAAGTAGGTAACACTGTCTTAAAGCAGCCATTCCCCTACCTCTGGCATATCAGGAGGACTTTGAACAAAACTTCTCCAGCCCAAATGGAAGGTGGCACCCTGGGAGGAGAGAGGGTGGGGCCATGTTGGGGAAACCCTACAGCATGGAGGAGGGGGCACTTTGGACTTGCTTCCTGGGGCAGCAGTGAGGGTCTCTTAGTGGTCTTTGAGCAGGGAGGTGTGTTTTGAGTTACCTGTCTGGGTAGTATGCAGTGGGGCCACATCCTTGCTCAGACTCCACCAGGCCTTGCTCCAGCACAGGTATTAAACGAGCAGCCTCCCTGGTAAGCTGAGCCACTCCACAGTTGATGTAGAGATGAAAAAAGAACGCAATCAAGCTAAGAGCCCTCCCTGGCTGCCCTGTGATGCTCAGGCTTTGTGCTGAGCAGGGAGGAAATGTTGGCGGTTAAACATTCACACTCTCCGGGGAACAGCTGCCAGGAGAAAGGTCCACCACTGGGTCAAACTCAAGAGTGTTTGAGATGCTGTAGGCTGCTGAGAGGAGGAGTTTATTGCAGGCAAACCCAATGCCCCTCCACCCGCAAAGTAGCCTCACACTCAACGTTCATAGAGGTGGCGTGATCTTTATATATGGTGGTCTCACTTTGCCCCATTTTACGGATGAAACTGAAGCTCAGAGTGGGGAAGTGCCCACTCAGGGTCATACAGTTGGGAAATATGTACTGAATCTGGACAGGTCAGTCTGACTCCAAATCCTGTGTTATG
Organism: Trichechus manatus latirostris; assembly: GCF_000243295.1. Taxonomy (NCBI): domain Eukaryota; kingdom Metazoa; phylum Chordata; class Mammalia; order Sirenia; family Trichechidae; genus Trichechus; species Trichechus manatus. The sequence goes on along the minus strand of NW_004444067.1, from coordinate 2,313,819 downwards.
TTCTTTAAGCAGGTGGCCTCACAGCTGGTAGGGACAGGATGGAGGAGGTGGGCATGGGGGTAGAGAAGCCCCTTTGAGAAGTAAACCAGAGACGGCCTAATCTGGGGTCTCGCAAGTAAGATTTAGTGAGGGTGACCTGGATGCAGGCAGTTGGAGGAAGAGTGTGTGTGTGTATGTGTCTGTGTGTGTTAGAGAGGGAGAGAAAGAGAGAATGATTAGCCTCTACCTCAGTTCTTCAGAATTTCCTCATGTCCTAGACCATTTCCAGGGTTGCTAAATATCCATCCATCCATTCAGTGTTTACATACATTTAACTGAGCACCTACTGCATGCCAGGCACTGCACATAGCTCTAGAAAATCAAGCAGTAGAGAAGACAGACAAAAACCCAGACCTTCATGGAGTGTATATTCTAGTCGGGAAAGGGGGACAAAAAAAGTGACCAGGAAGTAAAGAGCAGAGTGTCAGACAGGGACAGGGCTGTGAAGGCAGTGAGGGGGAGCGGGGCACAGGACAGAAGGTGACCGACAGAGGCTGAGGAGGGTACACTTTACAGAAGACGATCATAGAAGGCCTTTTGAAGGAGGTGACATTTGAACTGGGAACGATATGACAGGAAAATGCCAAGGGCTTGGCATCTGCAGACCCCTGACACCCTTCACCTTCATCTGGAGGGAAAAAGAAGATTTACCAGAAACCCAACACAAATGTAGCTCAGGAATGAATTGGCTTTGTAATGGAAAAATCCCAGGGGTAGCTTCAGGCATAGCTGGATCCAGGGGCTCACACAATGTCATCAGCATTTGATCTCTCCATTTCTTGCCCCTGCTCTCTGCTCTGTTGTCTTCATCTTCAGGCTGACAGGCATGATGGCCACCACAAGTGGTAAATAGTTAGCTTCTCTGGACCTGGTGGTGGACACAGGCACAGCAGAAGAGCTGGAAATGGGCTCTGGGTCCACCACAGTACCTGCCACAGAGAGCCTGCCCATGGCCAACTCCTTTGGATTTGGTACAGCCACACAGTACTCAGTAGAGAGCAGTGGTTAAGAACACGAGGTGTGGAGCTGGGCCGCCTGGGTTCAAATCCCGGCTTAGCCACCTTCTAGCTGTGTGACCTTGGGTAAATTACTCCACCTCTCTGTACCTCAGTCTCCCTGTCTGTAAAGTGGTGATCATATTGGTACCTACCTCATTGGGTCATTGTCTGAGTTAAATGTTGATACATGCAAAGTGCTTAGGATAGTGTCCAGCTCAGAGGAAGTGCTATTTAAAAAAAAAAAAAAAAGAAAGAAAGCAGTTGCCATCAAGTTGACTATGACTCAAGGCGACCCCGTGTGTGTCAGAGTAGAACTGTGCTCCATAGGACTTCGATGGCCAAATTTTCAGAAGCAGATCGGCAGGCCTTTCTTCTGAGCCACCTCCGGGTGGACTCAAATCTCCAACCTTTCGGTTAGCAGCCAGGCGCGTTAACTGTTAGCACCACCCAGGGACCCCATAGGCGGTATTAGCCGCTGTTATTCCCACTGTCCCGCTCTGAGTCCCCATCATGGCTGAAGAGTTCCCTAGGTCATATGGTTCTGGTTTTTATATGATTCATTATGGATAAACATATATACCAAAAATATAACCAGTAGGGTGATTGATGGAGACCTGGCCCACTCCTGAACAAACTATAGGGTTCCAGGATGATCTTGCAAATTCCCTCATGTAAATAAAGCCCAGAGGTAGAGCCGGCTCAGCCTTTGCCCATCTATGAGCCAGTCAATTTCCCCCTCCTCTATGGAGGGTCAGCCACAGAAAATGACTTAACAGAATCTAAAAGGCATTCGGGAATCCAGTGCTAATAGAATTACCCTAAAAGCTTTTCTCCCCTGTTCAAAGTTAACTCGTTCCTAATGATGATTAACCCTCCCTGCCTGACCCTATCAGTACTGGGTGGGTGGATGATTCTCCAAAGGAGGAGATCTCTGCTTCCTGCCAGGGTCCTGGTTCTCTGTGCCCTGGAGCGGCCAGGGGCCACCTGTGTGGGTTTGGTCATGGCTGAGGGGAGAGCAAGAGGCAGTTAGAAGCCGTCCGCATGCCGCCTGGGGGAAGGAAACGGCTGGGCTGCCGTCTCTGACCCCTTGTCTCCTCTCCCTCCAAGCTTCTAAACACAAAGGCTAAAGGGAGGAGACACACGCCGCTCACAGATGCCTTTCCAGCTACCTCAGGAAGATGCTGGAATGTTTTGGCTCATTTAACTGGACACAGCCCAGATGCTGGAGGCTGTTCCACAGACTTGGACTCTCAGAACAACATTCTGGTTTTCACCCAGCGCGTCCCTCTTGGGAGGCGGAAAGCTGTGTCGTTGGCAGTTTCATTCTGACTTTGTAGCAGCTCGCACCTTGCCCTCCTCACTCCCCTGCCTCCAGCTTCTCTTGCTCTACCCCTGGGGGATGGAAAGAGGGAGGGGGGCACTCTGAGTAGGACTTGCTTTGGAGGTTTGGACAAACTGGGGGGTGCCAAGGGTTGCTTTGTGAATTATCAGGCGCTGTGCAAAGAGTCACAGCACTTTGAAGCTCTGATATTCTGGAGTCCTTAGATATACAGCTGACCAGCAGAAGCGATACATGCCTCTCATGGCCTCTTTGGGGCTGGAATATTCTGGACCACAACACTGGGACCAGAATTCACTTTCTGCACCAACATAGTCTCAGACTCAGTCGTGGGTCTGTGAGTTACAGGGCACCTTGGACCTTCTCCTGCCCAACCAGCCCAGGTCTTACTGATTTTCCCAGAAGCACTCCCTGCCTCATACATAAACTTCAGTGCACAGGATAAATTACGTCCTGAGAGTTTAAGATGCTCGGAAACAGACCGTTTTGACGCCAACAATCATAATAGCTCCGTGCTGTGGGTCAGGGGCTGGGACACCACACAGACCTTATAGAGAATGTGGTAGACCAATGTGTGCTTGGCTGGAATGATGTCCCAGATATGAAATGTTAAATGACAAAAGCAAATCACAGAGCAACACACAGAAAATGGTTTTTATAAAAATATGTTAAAAACATAACCAAGAACTGTTCTGCTAAGCGGCAGTCCACCGTTTGTTCCCTCTGTTCCTCTCTGAGCCTCAGTGTTCCCGTCTGTAAAGTGGGAATAACCCTCTGACGTCCCGACCTCAGAGGATTACTGTGGGTTCTATATAAACCGATCGCCATCGAGTCGATTCTGACTCATAACGACCCTACAGGACAGAGAAGAACTACCACATAGGGTTTCTGAGGATGAAATCTTTACGGAAGCAGAGTGCCACATCTACCTCCTGCTGAGCGGCTGGTGGGTTCCAACTGCCAACCTTTTGATTAACAGCCGAGTGTTTAACCACTGTGCCACCAGGGATCCTTGGGTCCTATACAAGAATGTGTTAAGTAATGGCATCCAGCTCGTAGGAAGGGGCCACTCCTGTGGACTGTGGTCACCTCTCAGGTGGGGCTGGAATCAAGAGGGCCGGGATCTCCTTCCATTGCTTCTAGACTTCTTGGGATATTTCACAGCCGGCATATGTGGACTGCGTGTGTATTTTTTTTTGTAAAGGATTTTGGTCTTTATTATTACTGTTTTTTGTAACCATCACCACTATTTATCTCCAAAACTTCTTCATCACCCCAGTCACTCTGTATCCATTAAGCACGAACTCCCCATTTGCCCCTGCCCTCAACTGCTGATAACCTTTATCTGCTTTCTGTCTCTATGTATGTGCCTATTCTAGATAATTCACATAAGTGGGACCATACGGTATTTGTCTTTTTGTGACTGACTTAGTTCACTCAGCAGATGTTCTCAAGGTTCATCCATGTTGTGGCATACATGTATCAGAACTTCATTTTTCATTGTGGCTGAGTAGTATTCCATTGTATGGATGGGCCACATTTTGTTTATCTGTTCATCTGTTAATGGACCTTTGGGTTGTTTCTATCTTTTAGCTATTGAGAATAATAGCAATGAAAAATGGTGTGTAAGTATCTGTTTGAGTGCCTGCCTTTAGTTCTTTTGGGCCTATATCTAGGAGTGGAATTGCTGGGTACCTATGTAAATTTTTAATAAGGAGAAAATGAAAATTCATAATGCTGATTTTTAAAGTGTTGTTGTTAGGTGCCATTGAATCAGTTCCAACTCATAGAGACCCTATACGTCAGGGTAGAACTGCTCAGTAGGGTTTCCAAGGAGTGGTGGGTGGATTTGAACTGCCAACCTTTTAACTGGTTAGCAGCTGAGCTCTTAACCACTACGCCACCAAGGCTCCTTTTAAAGTGTTAGTACACAGGAAGTTTTTAAGAAACCCTGACTACTGACACCCCCCTCAGGGCCATCCTGTAGTTTAAATGGTGGGTGGTTTGGGGTGTGAGACAGGCATCTCAGTCCTGTGCAGACTCTGTCCCTTTCAGCCTCGAGGGCAGGCAGACCACCCTGCGAAGGCAAAAGGGGCTGCAGGATGTTACTGGGGTGGGGAAATGGGCTTTCCTCATGAGAGGGCCCCTCTTGTGTTCCCCACAGCCCTGGGAGAGAAAGCCTTTAGCAAAGCAGACCCCTTCCTGCCCAGTGCCCGGTGAGCCGAGATTAAACGCTCTATTGATACTCAAAGGAACAGCTTCATCAGGAAAATTCCATGGCAGGGTGGGGCTTGCCTGGCATACAGTGCAGGAGACAGGACTCTCAAGTGTTCACTAAGAGCTGGGCGGGGCAGGGACTCCTTCAGTCCAGTAACACGTTCTTATTACAGGCTACACTGTGCCACTCCTGCCATACGCGCTGAGGATGGGCAAACAGATAAAGGAATCCGATCATTCCAGCCCGTTGGATGTTCTCTGAAGGTCCCTGGGTGGCGCAAATGGTTTACGTTCAGCTGCTAAACAAGAGGTTAGTGGTTTGAACCCACCCAGTGGCACCGCAGAAGAAAGTCCTGGTGATCTGCTTCCATAAAAATCACAGCCAAGAAAACCCTATGGAGGAGTTCTACTCTGTAACACAGGGGGTCGCCATGAGTCGGAATCCGACTCTATGGCAGCTGGTTTGGTTTGGTTTTGGTTTAGGGCATTCTATGAAGATAATGGGGCCCTGGTAGTGCAGTGGTTAAGTGCTATGGTTGCTAACCGAATGGTTGGCAGTTCAAATCCACCAGCTGCTCCTTGGAAACCCTTCGAGGCGGTTCTGCTCTGTCCTGTAGGGTCGCTGTGGGTCAGAATCGACTCTGTGGCAACTGGTTTTTTTTTTAATTGTTGTGCTTTAAGTGAAAATTTATAATTCAAGTTAGTCTTTCATAAAAAAATTTATACACACATTGTTATGTGACCCTAGTTGCTCTCCCTATACTGTGACAGCACACTGCTCCTTTCCACCCCGGATTTCCCGTGTCCATTCAACCAGCTCCTGACCCTCTCTGCCTTCTCATCTCGCCTCTGGACAGGAGTTGCCCATTTGGTCTAATGTATCTACTCGAGCTAAGAAGCACACTCTTCATGAGTATCATTTTATGTCCCATAGTCCAGTCTAATCTTTGTCTGAAGAGTTGGCCTTGGGAATGGTTTTAGTTTTGGACTAACAGAGAGTCCAGGGACCATGTCTTCCGGGTTTTTTTTATGAAGATGATAAATAAGTTTGATGGGTTAAAGGGTGACTGGGTGGGGGAGCTACTTTCGATTGTGTGGTCACCTATGAGGAAGCGACTTTTGCACAGAAATCTGAATAAAATAAGAGAACCAACCTGGGGTGTATCTGGGGGAACTGCATTCCTGTAGAGGGCACAGCCAGTGCAAAGGCCCTGAGGCTGGAGTGGGTGCGGCATGTTCCCAAAATAGCAAGGAAGTCAGTGCCGTGGAACCTAATGGTTTAGGGGAAAGTGGTGGAGCTGAGGTCAGTGAGGCGGGCAGGGCCAGGTCACTGCTGGGCCTTGAACCTAGGTAAGGAATTTGGGTTCCAGAATTGACTTCTTCACTCACTCAGCACACCTATTATGCTCGTAAGTACCAGTTGTGAGCAAAGCAACAAAGGATGCCTGGGGCGCACTCACAGGATGTTGTCATCTTCACTGAGAAGATATGGTTTCCTCTGGTCACCCACGGGATGGTTGGGTGGTGAGAGGCAGGACTGAGGGCCAGAGCTGGACTATAGTGGTAAGGCAAGCAAGGCAAAGGAGGCACTGGCACAAAATTTAAGGAGGTGCTCACTCTCAGGGCCGTGCGAGTGCACGGGCCACACCTGAGAGTGGGTGCCTCCTTAAAACGTGTGCCAGAGTGCCTCACTCGCCTTACCCTAGTCCCTGACCCATTGAGGACTCTCAGGGGGGTCCGGTCTCCGCTGACCCAGTAGATCCCTGAAGCAGCTCGAGTCTGGCAGTGGTTGAGGGGTTTGAGTCAACCTGGGACCAGCTAAATTCTGGAAGCTTCCAGTAGGCTGCTTCACAGGAGAGTGGCTCAGGGGTCTGAGAAATCAGCACAACTGGTTGCCTCCCCTCTCACAGCTCTGGCCTCCCCCAAATGCAAACACAAGGGTCTCTTTCCCTGCAGTCTCGTTACCCATCACCCATGTGTGCTGTGTGAGGGGTGCCACCTGCATTTGAGGGGTGAGGGTGCTCAGTCTCTGAGGGCTGCAACCACCTGTCCATACTACACAGCGGGACAGGGTTAGAGTTAGGACCAGAACCCAGGCCAGCCTTGGTGCAAATCCAGTGCAGCCCCACTGCCTCCCCCACTGGGCTCTCTGCACTTTTGCGGGCAGGCCTTCTGCAGGGCCAGCGCTGTTAGGGCTTCACGTGCACACAGGTCACCTGGGCATCTTGTGAAAATGTAGATTCTGGTTTGGTGGGTCTGGGGTGGGGCCTGAGACTGCATTTCTAACCAGCTCCCATGTGAGGCAGATGCTGCTGGTCCCTGGACCATACTCTGAGTAGCAAAGATTTGGAGGACGACTCTGAGCTGCCTAACTCAGCCCCGCCCCGCCCCCCCCCTTCTGCTTTCCAGCAGACTATGATTTTGTTCAGTGTTCATCCCTCAGGGAGGATGACTCCATCCATCTTGGGATAATCCCTATTAGTCTAGCCAGGGGTCAGCACACTTTTTTATGTAAAGGGCCAGATGGTAATTATTTTAGCCTTTGTGGGACATATAGTCTCAGTCACAACTGCTCAACTTTCCCATCATAGTGTGAAAGTAGCCACAGACAATATATAAACAAATGGATGATACTATGTTCCAATAAATCTTTATTTACAAAAACAAGCTGGGGGCCAGATTTGGACTGTGGGCCATTATGTTCCCTGACCCTTGGTCCAGATCAATTATGATCGCCCTATTCCCCTTACCGGGTATTCTTGTGGCCCAGCTCTGGTAATGAGATGTGGGGGGAGCTCCACTGGGGGATTTCTGGGGAATGTTTACTTGCTCTTAAGAAAAAAAGAGAGAGAAACACGAGGACAAGATGACTGCCTCATTTTCTGTTGCACTCAATCCTGTTGGGATGTGATGACTGGATCTCCTGCAGCCATCTTGGGACCATGAGGGGAGTGTGCAACACTGAAGGAGGCAGAAGAGAGAGATGGAAAGAACCTGGTCCCGATGGCAGCATGTGCTGCTGAATGAGGCCTGGAGTGCCCTCATCTCAGGACTTCTTACTGTGGAAAAGAATACATCATCCTTATTAGTAAAGCTGTTTAAATTGGGATTTTTCTGTTATCTGCTCTCTAAGGCATCCTAATTGATAATACCTCCTCCAGGTACCCCAGGTCCTTGAGCTGCTAACCTCTCCCGCCCAAGTGAACACATGCCTCCTGCCAGCCCACATAATGCAGTGAAAAGCCACTGAATTGACTCCCTGCCCTAAATCTGTATGACTTTGGCCAAACCGCTAACCTCTCTGACTTTGCATTTGTGAAATGAGGGTAACTGTGCTGGTCAGACCTGTTTGAGCTTCATAAGGACCGGACTGTGCCCTCCTACACAGAGTAGCAGGTAAACTCTAAAACAACAATAGCTCACTGTGCTGCACGGGTAATTGGCTCGGGCTCTGCCCACAGGCGCCGAATCTCTCTGAACGGTCTGTGCCCCACCTCCCGACTCTGTGCACTCTGCTTCTAACTGCCCACGCTTTTGCCTCTCTCTGTGACTTCTTCTGGGCTTCTGGAACTGCCTTGGCCTGACCTGCCTGGGCATCTCCATCTCCCTGGGCAGCGTTGCAACCACTCCTGACAGTGCCAGCCCACCTCCTAGAAGCAGGGCACGCTCCCAGGTGTAGTTCATGCTCCGGAGCCCTGCGTGGCTCAGGCTGAGGCTGGGACAGCACCTGGAATCACACCTGTGCTTGGCTTCCTCCCCTCCCCTGCCTTGTTTCCCCTGCCAGCCCTCTTGGAGCACTTGTCCAGAATCTTCCCTCAGGATCTGCTGCTGGTGGAATTCTAGGTGAAGGCCCTCACTGACTCTGTGCCAGTTCCTGTTCTAAGTGTGTTGTTGTTGGGTGGCGTCAAGTCCATTCCAACTCACAGCGACCCCATGCGACGGAGCAGAGCTGCCCCATAGGATTTTCTTGTCTGTAATCTTTACGGAAGCAGATCACCCAGTCTTTCTCCACAGGAGCCAGAGGGTGGGTTTGAACTGCCAACCTTTCAATTAGCAGCCGAGTGCTTAACCACTGCACCACCAAGGCTCCTTTCTAAGTGCTTTGCACATGTTATTAGTGGACTTAATCCTCACAAGGCTTCGAAGAAGCAGGTACCATTATCCCGTTTTGTAGAAGGGAAAACTGAAGCCCAGAGAGGTTGAGTAGCTTTCCCAGAGTCACACAGCTAGTCCAGCTCCAGAATCCATGTCCTACCGTGCAGTGGAGAATGTGAGCTCTGGGGCCTGTCCTGGCTTTGCCGTAATAGTCATGTGACTCTGGGCAAACAAAATTGCCTGTTTGGGCCTCAGTCTCTTCATCTGTCAAATGGGCCATCGTGAGGACTAAGCATTCAGTGTGCATGAGCTGCTACAAGTTATTACGAAGAGAGCTTAAGTCTTCAAGCTGGCTTTGCCCTGCTGGGCTTGGGTGTGGGCGGGGAACTCTGGGGGCCCCCAGATGACCCCTGGGAGAGGAGCAGGGAGAAGATGCCGCTGAGCTGCAGCCCACTCAGGGCTTGGGAGAGGCAGGATGTGGCCCACGCAGAGCCCGGGGCAGCTGGTCCTGTCGCCATGGCAGCAGCCTCCGGCGCTTCCCAGCTGTCCACGCTGTAAGGGCCTTCACCCCACTCCCTGCCTGAGGGCAGCCGAGGTGGCCACAGGTTCATGCCAAGGGCAGCCTCCACATTCACAGCCTGGGGTCGTCTGGTTCAGAGTACCTCGGTTAGTCCATGAGGAGGACAGCAAGGCAGGGAGCCTCAGGGCCACCCCAGGGCCTGGGGCACAGGCCAGTCTTCCACATTCTCAGCCATCCCGGAGGCCAGCCCCCAGCCAGGGAACACCCACCTTCCCTTCTGTGCCATATGTCTGTTGGGAGGCAGGAGTGGGGGACAGGTCTGAGTCCTGGCTCTGTCGCTCCTGCCTGGGTGGCCTTGAGTGAGGGTCTTCATCTCCCTGGGGCTCAGCTTCCTTATCTTAAAAAAGAAGGGATCTAGCAACACGTGCCTTGTAGGGCTCTTTCTCCCTCCGTCCCTCCCTTTTCTTCCTTCCTCCCTTCCTTCCCTTGCTCCTTCCCTCCTCCCTCCCTCCCTTCTTCCCTTCCTCCCTTCCTTCCCTTGCTCCTTCCCTCCTCCCTCCCTCCCCTCTTCTCTTCTTCCCGGTCCTTCCCTTGCTCCTTCCTTCTTCCCCCCCTCTTTCCTTCCCACCCTTTTCCCCTCCTTCCTTCCCATCCTTCTCCCTCCCTCCCTCCCACCATTTTCCCCTCCCTCCTTCCTCCCTCCCTCCCTCTGTCCCTTCCCTCTTCTTTCCTCCCTCCCTCTCCCTTTGTTCCTCCCTACCTCTCCTTCCTTCTTTTCTCTCCTTTTACAGAAAAGCAATTCTAAGTCTAAAGCATCTCTTCCCCCACCTGAGGGCTTGCATCCCTGTCTGGAGCTGCAGGCGCTGGGGCTCGGGGAGGGAACATTATTCTCTGTAATGTCACGGTCGTCCTCAGCACTTTTTATGTTCAAAGTGCTTCCTCGGTGCTAAATAATTAATTCTTGCCACGCTGCCGTGTGAGGGAATAAATAAATGTCACTTTATGGGGCGACTAAAGCCAGCGGGGAATCAAGGCTGACAGCTTCGCGGCGCCAGCAGAGGGGTCGGCTGGGGACGCTGCCTTCAGGGCCCATCACTAAGTCAGAGCTAAGTGGGCGTGTGGCCAGCCCTGGTGGCCTGTCAGAAATCCCAAATGGGGCTCATATGGGCCGGGCAAGGGGGCCTGCGTCCTGTGCCTCCTCTCTGATGGATCAGGCCTCAGAAATGCCCATGAGATGCAGGCCTCAGACCTCAGTTTTCTCATCCGAGAAATGGGATAATAGTAGGCCCCAGCTCCCAGGGCCAGTGTGAGGACAAAATGGGCTTATATGCGCTTAGGGCGTCATTTCTCAGATGCCTGGCAAAGGATCCAGCCATGAGAAGGCAGCACCTCAGGGCTGTGGGAGGGGACAGTGGAGATCAGCTGGCTAGGTGGAAATCCAGGGTGGCTTCATGCAGGAGGTGGCCCTTGAGTTGAGTGGTGAAGATTGAGGAGGGACCTAGAAATGTGTCTGGCATGTAGTAGATACTCAACGAAGAATTAGTTTGTTCACTGCTGTATCCCCAATGCCTAGAGTAGCTCCTGGCACATAGTAGGTCCTCAGTAAACAGTTATTTGATCACTGCTGTCATCAGTCTAGCGCTGGAAGCATGGTAGGTGTCTAATAAATATTTGTTCACTGCTGTATCCCCAGTGCCAACAAGAGTGCTTGGCACTTAATAGGTGCTCAGTCAACATTTGTTTAGTTCCTTGCTTATCTCTAGTACCTGGCACTTAGTAGGCACTTAAAGTTTCCTGCATGAATGAGTGATTGACTGAGGGCTGTCCTCCCTCCACAGCCCCAGAATAATCCAGAACAGAGGCACCATGTTATGATGGGGGAGAGTGGGGAGTACAGAGGGCCGCCGCAGCTCAGCGTGGCAGGCCTGCCATGCTCAGCCATCTGTACACTCAGCACCCGTCTCTTTAGAGCAGACCCCGGCCTCCCGCCTGCCCGGCGGTGCTGACATGGCTGCCAGCAGCACATGGCTCCAACACGCCCCAGCAGCCTGAGAACCTCCCCCAGCGCCGGGCCTGGCCACACCGGGTGGAGGGAGGGGGCCTGCAGATGGCTGGCCTTCTGGTCGTGCAGGAGGCTGGATGGGTAGGCATCCCCCCAGCGGCCCACGTTGTGCTGTCATCTTCCTCACTGCTCACGGGGCCAGGTGGGGGCTCCAGGGCAAGGCGAGGGGTCTCGGTACCTTTACCAGACTCCTGGGCCTCGTCTGGGTACCTGGAGTGTGTTGGGTCTGCATCTGGCCTAGGGCCCAGTATGGACCTGGCCGTGCAGGTGTCAGGAGGAGTGTGATCAGGGTGTCTAGGGCAGGGTCAGGTGGGGGCTCTGCGGATGGGCCAGACTGGGCCCCTCCCTTCCCCCAGCAGCACCATTCTGCTGCCTGCTGCCTCACACTCCTGACAGACAAGGCCAGGCAGATGGCCCGCTCCTCCTCCCCACAGTCATCCCAGACCTGGAGCACGATGCGTGGGCAGGAGGGCACGGGGGACAGGGACAGGAGCAGAAGGACCAGTAGCTTGTCTGGGCGTGCAAGGAGGGAGATGGAATTTTGCCTTTTCCTATACACACATTTGGGTTACCTGTTTTTCTGTTTGTGATTAAGTAAATGGCAGTAAAATGGTCACGTATGCCTGTGCGTGCTGCCCCAGTGGTGTTTTGTAGATTTTAGACTTAGCTGTGAATGTCTCTGCAGGGGCATGTGTATGGTGGTCTTCATGTGTGCCTGTGTACACATACCTGTGAGTATGTGCATCTGTGAGGCCAGACACTGCCATGCATGTGTGCAGGGGAGAAGTCTTGGTGAGGCCTGGCCTATCCATGTGGGCATGTATGTGTGTGCACATGTGTTACTTATACTTGCATGTATGTACATGTGTGTGCGTGTGTATGGAGATGCGAATGTATGTGTGCGAATGTGCATGTATATGGATTGTGAATGAATGTGTGTGTGCATGTTGGTACGTGTATATGCGTGTATTTATGGATGTGTGTGTGCATGTTGGTACGTGTATATGCATGTATTTATGGATGTGTGTGTGCATGTTGATACACGTATATGCGTGTATTTATGGATGTGTGCATGTTGATATGTGTATATGCGTGTATTTATGGATGTGTGTGCATGTTGATACGTGTATATGCGTGTATTTACAGATGTGTGTATATGTGGTCGCCATGAGTTGGAATCGACTTGACAGCACTGGGTTTGTTGTTGTCTGTCTTTTTCTGGTATATGTGTGTACATGTGCACATATTAATGGCTGTGGGTGTGTGTGTGTGTGTGTGTGTGTGTGTGTGTGTGTGTGTGGACGTGAGTGTTACCATAATTTGCGATTATTTCCAAGTGGTTGTCAGGACCTGAGGTGGATGCAGACACACTGTTAAATAATACTGAACAGCAAGAAAGGCCTTCCTTTTGATCTTTGCACCCTTCTGTCAACTTCAAGGAGAAAGCCTCCATGGGGGTGCTGATGGCTTTAACGCCTTGCTAAGGCTGGCTCAACTTCCTTTATAACAAAGCAGAAAAAGTTTCAGCCACAAAACATTGACAGGTTAGTCAGCCAGCAAGACCTAAAGCAGGTTTTGTTTTCATAGTGTTTATTTGCACGGTTTCCTTAAACTTTCTAAGTCAATTTAGTCACGTAGAAAGATGGCAAGTAGTTGTTTTCCAAGAATCGAGCAAATCGTAGGTCAGGCACAGAGAGGGCAGAGTCTGTTCCAGCGTGTGGTACGGGTGCTAGGAGGATGGGCAAGATGCCGGAGAGGTAGGCATCCAGTTGCTGTCAAGTCACCCCCAACCTATGGCGACCCCACGTGTGTCAGAGTAGAACTGGGCTCCATAAGGTTTTCAGTGGTTGATGTTTTGGAAGTAAACCACCAGCCCTTTCTTCTGAGGCACCTCTGGGTGGACTCGAACCTCCAACATATCAGAAACCAAGCATGTCAAATGTTTGCACCACTTGGGACTCTGGAGGGGTGGGTACACCTGGTGTTTGGGGTCCAGAGTGGAGTGTTGCACTGCACAGTTTCAAAGGATTCCGCCATCTGGGTTCCCTTTGATCTGTGTAGACACACCCGGGTACAGTGCACATTCAGCACCATCTGCCAGCACTTGGAGGCCACCTGCCAGGGGTAGCTGGGCTCCGCGGGAACCAAGCAGTGCTGTGGGACCTGACTTAGAAGGATGAGGGCCAGCCGGGGCTGAGAAACAGGGGAGCCCACTGCACTTCAGCTCCACCAATCTCAGCAGAAAGCAGTTCTCTGGCCTGGCTCGGTGATGTCGTCAGAGCCGTGAGAAGAAGGGTGAGGCATGATCAGGGACATTCTCGGGGACAGTTGGCTCCGTGTCAGGGCTGCCTGGGTGCCAGGCTGGGCGGTGCCCTCAGAGCAGCCCTGTGCTGCAGCCCTGGGCCAGGCAAGGCTGAGCCTCTCCCTCCTTCCATCTCAAGGACAGGCGAGGCGTCTGTCGCTACCCACACATCATATCTGCAGATCCATGGGCCGTGGGGGTCAGTACGGGGTTTTGGTTTTTGCCTTGCTGTGTCATTTTCCGTGGCGTGGATGTACCACAATTTATGTATCCATTCACCTGCTGATGGCCGTTTGGATAGCTTCCAGTAACCCTCTTTAAACTTCAGTTAGTATCACCTTATACTTAGCAACAGTAGCTATGAAATCACTGGTGGATGTGCTAATACTGTCTTATCCAGTATGCATTTCAAGTACATTATTTTATTTTTTAAAATATCTTTTAACTATTTAAAATTTTAAATGTGTGTTCAGGAACCACATTCCATCGTTTTGGGAGTACGTGGGCCACACTTTGGCAAAGGCGGCATTCATTGTTGCTGGGCTTGTTGGTTGGTTAGCTGAGGGCGCCGTGCAGCCTTGCTGTGGGCCCTGAGGCTAAGCACTGCTTCCCGTCCCCTCCTCAGTCCATGGGGCATCTAGGGGAATAGCATCCCAGCAGAGGGCACAGTCAGTGCAAAGGCCCTGAGGCTGGGGTGGGCATGGCTTGTCCCGGAAATAGCCTAACAGTTGATGGAGACAGTGGAGGGGCTGTCAGTGAGGTGGGCGGGGCCACGTCATGCTAGGCTGTCAGTCCTGGTAAGGAATTTGGATTCCAGCATTGACTTCCTCATTCACTCACCCCATGTGTTTTAAGCACCAGTTTATGTGCAAAGCAAAGAAGGACTCTCAGGGGCTTTCTGGAATCTCGCTCCTGCCCGGCCCGCCACACCAGCTGGATGGAGACACAGAGCTCAATTCATCCTGCCTTCAAAGAGCGCCTGTCTGATGCAGGCTCCCAGGCAGCCAAAGGCTCCTAGAAAAACACACTTGGGCCACGTTTAGATGGAGGCCCACCAGCAGGAAGCCAGCCCAGCTGTGAGGACTGAATCTAGCACAGCCACAGAGCATGGCGGGCGGCCTCTGTTCCCCCACATCCACCGCGTGAGAAAGAGGCTTCCCTGGAGGAGGAGGCCTCACACATTCTAAAGGCTAGCCCTCGGCCCCTCTCAGAAACGCTACACAGTAGAATTTACTTTCCAACTCAACCCTTCGTGTCGGCAATGAATGCCCTCAAGACTCTCAGTCTTAAAAGGAACAACCTCCCCTGACCCGGCATCCTGGTCACGGGGACATTTGCTGTTAGGGCAGCCAGAGCTCCCCGCCCATTTCCCTCTCTCCGGTCTCATTCCATCACTCCTTGGCTATCAGTTAGGGATGCTGGCTGGCAGCAAGTCACAGAAAGCTCTGCTATCGGTGTCTTGAACAAATAGGGATTTGTTTTTCTCCTCTGAAAAGAAGGCTGGCGTAAGGTGGTGGCTGCTGGGATTGGCTCAGCACCTGGGCCTCAGTGTCAGGCCTCAACAGTTTCCTTACCTTTCTCTGGTGGTGGCAAGATGGCTGCCACAGCTCTGAGACATTCAAGGCAGGAAGGCACAGGGTGCTCGCTCGGCCTGCTCAGGGAAAACCAGGTGGCTGGCAAGTTTAGTACCCTGAACCCATGGCCTATGGGGATTGGGTGGATGAATTCCCCAGCTCCCTCACCCTCAGGTAGATGGCTCTGAGGATTGTCTACACTGCCTCTCAGGGTTCCCCAGGAGGATTGAGCTCTGGCTGCCCCCAGTGGTAACTTGTTTCATTAGCACAGGACACAAGACTGGTGTTTTGGCCTCAGCTCAGCCACTGACTTGCAGTGGGTTTGCTAGGAGTGTCTTGGGCCTTCCTGGGAGAGGAAGATTGCCGCTGACAGTCACCTTCCCGTGCCATTGGGAGTCCTTCTAGCTCCCCCACCAGGCAGGGAGGACTCCAGGACAGAGACCATGTCTTGTTCATCCTGTGCCACGGTGCCAGTGAGGGGGATGGCACATCGTAGGCGCTCCAGGAACTTTCCCTGGATGAAGAAGTAAGGAGTTGTGGTGTGGTGGTGTGGACGTGACTCCAGTCCCCGGTCAGCTCATGCCCAGCTAGCCGTGTGACTGCACACAGCCCACCCCGGGCCAAGCGTCATTTTCCCCTCTGTACAGCACAGTGGCCAAGTTCATCAGCTTTGGTGCCAGACTGCCAGGGTTTGAATCTCAATCCCACTTCCTGGCTGTGTGCCCCTGGGGACAGTCCTCACCCTCTCTGAGCCTCCCAGGTTCCTCCTTTGTAAATTGGGATTCCTGGCTAGCGCCTTCCTCCTGAAGTCGGCATGACTGCTAATGCAGGTGTCCGCACACACTGTTGTTAGTCGACTCTGACTCATGGTGCCCCGTGTACGACGGAATGAAACGTTGCCTGGCCCTGCTCCATCCTCACGATTGTTGGTATGTTTGAGTCCATTGTTGCAGCCATTGTGTCAGTCCACCTCATGGAGAGTTTCCTTCGCCTTTACTGACCTTTCACTTTACCAACCATGGTATCCTTCTCCAGTGGGTCAGTCTTTCCTGATAATGTGTCCAAAGTTAACAAGTTGAAGTCTCAGATGATAGTCTGTGATCCATAGGGTTTTCATTGGCTGATTTTTGGAAGTAGATAACCAGGCCTTCCTTCCTAGTCTGTCTTCGTCTGGAATATGTATGCCCACATACCAGTGCAGGACCAGTTGCTGTTGAGTTGACTCCGACTCATGTAACCCCATGTGTGTCAGAGTAAAATTTTGCTCCTTAGGGTTTCTGATTTTTCAGAAGTAGATCACCAGGCCTTTCTTCCAAGGTGGCTCTGGGTGGATTTGAACTGCCAACCTTTTGGTTAGCAGCGGAGCAGTTAACGGTTTGCATCACCCAGGAACTCTATGGCCACATACAGTAAGTGCTAAATAAATGCCTATGACTGTGCCGATCATCTGGAATCTGAGATCTTGCAGAGCTTTTTTGGGCATCAAGCCCCCAGCTCACTGAAACCATGTCTTCCAGGGTGACATGTGGCGATTCAATCTCCCAAAGACTAAGCCCGTGGACGAGGTGGCCCTTGTCACGTGACAGCTCAGAACCTCTCCGTCTGCCTCTGCGTGCATAGAGTGTCCTTCCAGGGCCGTGCCTTGTCAGCCCAGTGTGGGGACAGCGTGCATTTATGGATGAGTGAATTTGTGACCTCGAGGAGATGGAGCACGGTGCTGTTTCACAGCTTTTCATCCTGCCGGGAGGAAGCTCCCTCCACCTGGGCTGCCTTCATTTATTTCAGATGTTTGTGTGAAGAGGCCACTGGTAGGAGGGCTGGGGTGGGAGCAGAGAGAAGAAAAGGTTGAGCAGCACAGAGTGGGCTTGGAGCTTGTCCGCCCACCAGGAAACCACGGAATGAGTCAGAGGACATGGCGGCTCCGTTCTCCGCCTTCTGAAAGAAGGCAGGGAAAGGGTTCTGCACAACTGCAGACCTCCCCCGCCGGCTTCCTTTCTGCCCCCTGCGAGCACAGAGGACATGGACCAGTGGCCCACCATGGCTTGGGGCGGCTCGCTCATTATCAGTGGGGAGATGTCACCAAGCATTAGGCCACCTCTGGTTCAGCGCGGCTGCCCTTGACGCTCATTGCTTAATCACACCCGGCCCCTCGGCCCCTCGAGGCTGGGCTGGAGGAAGGAGCCCGGTGGGTTCACATTTCCCCAGGACTCAGCGGGATGGAGATGGCCCTGTGTCCTTGCTGCCCGCCGGAGCCAGCGCGGAGGTGATGGAGACTTTTAATTTTCACCCTGCTCGTCCATCGGAGCGCAGTTCTAAATCACTTTAACAGCAGATTAAAAATATATAAGCTGATATTAGAGGGCATTCTTAGTACCTTTATAAATAGCTTAAATCAAAAGTTTGGCTTAATTGCACGTGGGTGGCTTGGGGAGGCGGGGGAGGGTCTGGGAGAGGGTGAGTGGAGGCCCTGCAGGCAGAGGGAGAGAGGAGGGGCTGCGTGGGTGGAGATGGAGGGTCTGCAGTGCTCAGAGTTAGAAAGGCCCATCCATTCTGCCCCTGCTTGTCTCGTTGCCCCTCTCTGGACCAGCCCCCCAGCCCTGGGCAGCAGCAGCAGGTATAAGAGGCGCTCCCTCCCCCAGTGACAGCCTGGCAGGGGTGCCCAGTGGACAAGGAGCCACAGAACAGCAACAACAGCTGTCACTGAGCATGTGCTCCAGGCCCTTGGCAGATAGGATCTCATTTAATCCTCACAGTGACCCTATGAGATGGTGTCCCCTCTCTCAAGTTCACGTCTTCCAGGAACCTGTGAACGTGACCTTATTTGGAAATAGGGTCTTCGCAGATGTGGTCAAGTTAGGATGAGGTCTCGCTGGAGTCTGTGGGCCCTTCCTCTGGGTTCCTGTGTGCTCACTCCCTCTCCTCTTTCTGGTCTTTACCATGTCACCTCGTCTCCGAGGCCTTCCCTGACCTTAGATTTCAAACGACCTCCAGCCCCGTACTCCTCTCCTCTTCTCCCCGCTTTGTTGCTTCATAGCTTGATCACCAAGCCCAACACAGTGCGTATTTTACTGTGTTTATTGCCTCCTCCCCCTGCCAGCACAGAAGCACCAGGAAGGCAGGGTCCTGTTTCTGTCTTAGTCACGGCTCTACCCCAGTGCTGAGCACAGTGCCCGGCTAAGCAGATGCTCAGAGAATGTTGGTTGCCTGAATGAGAGGACGAGGTCACCACAAGACCAGGGGGCCAGCACACAAAGGAAGACCCAGCAGGTATAGAATCACCCTGGGACTCCTCCACCGCCTGCGCCCAGGCCTGCCCCCACCATGGGAGGGTCCCAGCATCGCAGGGGCTGCTTGGGCAGGGCGTACCCTTTGCTCCTCTGCCTTGCAGAGTCTCCCATTGATAGGACTGTGGGCACATGGGACAGAGCCACCCCTGACTCTGCAGTGGGCATCAGTATCTTTGACCTCTGCAGCATCTTTTCCTCCTTGTTCTGGGCAATGCACTGTGATTTTTCTTTGGGGAGTCACCTTTCTTACAATTTCAGCCCATTAAAAGAAGGTCCACGCACGAGTAGGCATGTGGCCCAAGCCTGGCCAATCAGCAGACTGCATTCCTTTGACCACAGGGACTGGTTCGTTGTTGCGGTTAGGTGCCCGGAAGGTCGGTTCCAACTCATAGTGACCCTGTGTGCAGCAGAGTGAAACACCGCCCAGTCCTGTGTCATCCTCACAGTTACGTTTAGCCCATTGTTGCAGCCACTGTACTTGCGACAAAGGATTGTGGCTGTACTTCTTCCAAGACAGATTTGTTCGTTCTTCTGGCAGTCCACGGTATAGTCAATATTCTTCGCCAACACTGTAATTCAGAAGCATCAGTTCTTCTTGGGTCTTCCTTATTTATTCATTGTCCAGCTTTTGCATGCATAAGAGGCAATTGAAAATATAATAGCTTGGATCAGGCACATCTTAGAATCAAGGTGACATCTTTGCTTTTTAACACTTTAAAGAGGTCTTCTACAGCAGATTTGCCCAATGCAATACATCATTTGATTTCTTGAGTGCTGTTTCCATGGGTGTTGATTGTGGATCCAAGTAAAGTGAAATCCTTGACAAGTTCAATATTTTCTCTGACTGGTTTAGGAAAGGCCATATGACCTGAAACGGACCAAAGAGAGTCAGCCCTGTGTCTTTTGCTGGAGGTATTGGAAATGAGAAGTTTTGTCTGTGTAGGGTTGGCTGAGCTCAAGGGGTATAAGCTACGTGCTTCTGGGAATGGTTTTGTCATCTTTTGGGGAAAGCCTGCCAAGGAAAACAGGACTGGGAGGTGAAGACAGAGTGATTCCTGGCATCTTTGCTCTAGGCCCTGGTTCCAGCCATTCCTGAAGTCAGTCTTTTCCTGAAACTTTCTAGCTATGTGACACAATGAGTTCCATTCTCTGCTTCTACCAGGGAGTATTCTGTCATTTGTCACCCAGAGTCCTGACCAGAGCACTGGCCCAA
The DNA here is from genome assembly GCF_000243295.1 of Trichechus manatus latirostris. Taxonomy (NCBI): domain Eukaryota; kingdom Metazoa; phylum Chordata; class Mammalia; order Sirenia; family Trichechidae; genus Trichechus; species Trichechus manatus. The sequence goes on along the minus strand of NW_004444067.1, from coordinate 2,294,173 downwards.
GGGATTTCCATCTATTATCTGACTTAATTGTCACATACATTTCAGAGGCTTTGCAGAACCTGCCACAGACCCCAGGCTGACAGTCTGCCTTGAGGCTTGCTTCTGAGAGCACTGTACTGGGAGTCCGGAGACACTCCCCTCATCGCCTTCAAATCTCAGTTCTCTTGCACATCAGCTGTATGACCTTCGGACAGTCACCCACCCTCCCAGAGGGGACCCTGGTTTCATCACCCAGAACACAGAGTAATGACTGCTGGTGCACCAATTTCATCTAGTCACGGGGTGTTTGGTGAGATGATGTCAGCAAGTGAGGCTTATAATCTCAGCACTCAGAATAAGACCCACAGTAGCCTCAGGTCCCACACTCACCTCCTATGACTTTTACCCTTTTGTTGCCACACTGGTGGTTCTTTCAGTTTCTTGGACATAGCTGATCCCTACCGCAGGACCTTTGTACTTGCTGTTCCCTCTGCCTGGAACACTCTCCCCTGAGATCTGGTTCCTATTCAGTCTTCAAGGCCCAGCTCAAATGTCACCTCCTCCAAGAGGCCCTCCCTGACCGCTCCCGAAATCCCTGCCTGCCCCATTGCTCTGTTGTCTTTCTAGTCTTACCTGGTTTTGGACTTATTTATTTGTGAATTAATGTCACTCTCCTCCCACAAACCTATAAATTCTGAGTGTTGTGTTCCTAGCAGGCACACAGTAGGTGCTCAGTTAATATTTGAGGACTGACTGTGTGACCTCAGGCAAGTCACTTGGCTGAAGCCACCTCCTTTCTCTCATCTGTAATTTGGGGTCTTCATTCATGCTGGGAAGGCCCATGGAACCCTGTGAAGTGATGAAGCTCTGTACACCCTCAGATTACCTTGAACTGAGACGATCAAGTGAGGGCTGCTTAGCAAGTTGTTGGTGGGTCCCCCACACTCCCCACCAGTCCCCTAAGCCCACCATCATCAAATGCAACCCTGAAGGAGGAATTCTCCCTGCCATACAGGCTTCAATCTGCGTGGGCCTTCTCCACCCAGCTTTTAGCCCTCCTGGTTCCTGGTTGGCTTCCCCATTTCAAAGCCTCCTCCCACTTCCTGTTCCTATCCCAAAGCCTTGAAGCTTCCCCTTTGCAAACCTCTGTCTATCCTCACTGCCCACCACCCAGCACCCCCAGCCTGGGCTGAACATTTTCTTCTAGAATGCTAGCGGTCAAGGTCACGGCTCCTCCCCTGGCGTCCCCCGCCCCCTAGCCTGGGGAATTAGACTTGGGCCACGCCATCTGTCTGAAAACAATTAGCAATAAACGCCAGTGCATTGGGGCTTCAGGTTGTGGGGGATGGAGCAGTGGGGGTTATAAATCCAGAAGGTTCCCAGCTGAATCAGCCTTCCTGTCTGTGGGCCAAGAAAAAGCCTCCCCGCCGACTGGAGCTTCCCAGCGCCTGTGGTGGGGCCTGAGAGGAGCGCGCTCGGAGCTGCACAAAGACCCGGCCTCAGCTGGGGAGGCGGAAGGGGGACCATCTGGCTCAGTGCGGAGCGGCGTCCGAGCCAGACGGAGGAGCAGCCTTATTTGCGGTGTATTGTTGTTCCGTTTCTCAAAACACTCCTCGCATATGCTTCAAGTGTACTGGCCCACCGCCAGCTGGGACTTGGGGTGCAGGAGCTGGAGGTGGGTGGGAGGGTGGGGGGACTTCCGAAACGAGGGGGGAGGGTGATGGGCTCAGGGAGGGGCCCACACATCCACGGGGTGGGGACATTTCAAATTCCCGCCTGCCTGGCACTGTCCCTGGTCCCCTCCCCCACTGTTTGGCCTGTGCCTGAGGTTCCACCATCAAAGCAACACAGCCTTCTTCAAACGTCCGCTCCCCTTAGAAGGGGCCTCCACTTTGCCAACCTTGACTTAGTTTATCTACATCAGATTTGGCACACAGAGTTGTTTTTTTTCCGTTCTGTTAGTTTGAATTAATTGCCAGTGTTTTATAAAAAATCAGAAGCAGGAGATTCTATATAAAAATCTAAATTTTTCAGCTTGTTTTGAAGATCAAAAGATCTGGTCAGCCTTGTGATCCACCCTGGCTAAGGTCGGCCAGACCTGGGGAGGGGGCGGGTGGCCTCCCCTTTAGACTGGCATGACCTCTCTGCCAATCATTCGTTCAATCATTCATGCATTCATGTGGGGACCTACTGCTGTGTCTGGGCCTTTATGGGATTTAGAGTCTCACAGGGGCGATGGAGGCTACACCCCTAACCCAGTGCGTATGTAATATGGTGTCACTTAGTGATAAGTGTCACAGAGAAAATACATAGCAGGGAAAGGGGATGGAGAGAGATGGGGGTTGGCAGGAGTGCTGCCGTTTTAGCAAGGGGCCAGGGAGGACTGCTGAATGAGGTGAAGTGGACCCAGGTTGGAGGGAAGGCATCTATCTGGAGGAACAGCCAGTGCAAAGGCCCTGAGGCTGGCATCCACTTGGGGTATCTGAGGAGCAGCAGGAAGACCGTTGTGCCTAGAGGAAGTGAGTGAGGGGTGCCCAGCCTCCTTTGAGACAGGTAACCTGGACACACGGGGTCGTGGGTTGCCCCAGCTGGAACCCTATTGCTGCTCAGACTCCGGGTAGTCCAGCCAGTGAACCCCGGGGATTTCCCAAGTAGGGCCCCACTCTGAGGACTTCAGATGGTTTGACCCTGATTCCCAGCATCTCCCAGCCCAGACTTTGTGTGTGGCTTCTCCAGAGGCAGTGGGCACAGTGGTTCAGTCTCCAGCTGCCTGGGTTCCAATCCCCTCCACCACGACCCGTCCCTCAACTTGGACAAGTGCCGTCACCTCTTGGAGCCTAAATTTCCCCATCTGTAAAATGGGGGTAAACAGAACCCATCTCAAAGGGTTGTTGTGCTGTTTAATGAATATCTATGTTACTGGCTATGTAAAACATGTATGCGAAATGTGTAGACAAATGCCAGGCACGTAGAAAGTGCTAGGTAAAACTGTTGTCATTAGGTGCCATCTCGTCTGTTCCAACTCATAGCAACCGTATGTAAAACAGAAGGAAACGCTTGGTCCTACAGCATCCTCACAATTGTTGCTATGTTTGAGCCCATTGTAGCCACGGTGTCAGTCCGTCTCATGCAGGGTCTCCCTTTTTTCTTCTGACCCTCTACTTTACCAACCATGATGTCCTTCTCCAGGGATTGAGCTCTCCTGATAAGGTGTCCAGAGCAAATGAGAGCAAGTCTCACCATCGTCAGTTCTAAGGCACATTCTGGCTGTACTTCCTCCAAGACAGATTTGTGTGTTCTTCTGGCAGTGCATGGTATATTCAGTATTTTTTGCCAACACCACAATCCAAATGCATCGGTTCTTCTTGGGTCTTCCTTGTTCATTGTCTAGCTTTTGCATGCATATGAGGTGATTGAAAATACCATGGATTGGGTCAGGCACACGGTAGACATTAAGGTGACTGTCGTCTTTGCTTTTTAACACTTCAAAGAGGTCTTTTGCAGCACATTTGCCCAGTGCAGTACAGCATTTGATTTCTTGACTGTTGCTTCCATGGGCGTTGATTGTTGATCCAAGAAGAATGAAATCCTTCACAATTTCAATTTCTTTGCCATTTATCATGATGCTGTTTTTTGGTCCAGTTGTAAGGATTTTCATTTTCTTTATGTTGAGGTGTAATCCATGCTGAAGGCTGTAGTCTTTTACCTTCATCAGTAAGTGCTTTAAGTCCTTGTCACTTTTGGCAACAAGGTTCTGTCATCTGCATATCGCAGGTTGTTAATGAGTCTTCCTCCAGTCCTGATCGGCGTTCATCTTCATATAGGTCAGCTTCTCAGATTATATGTTCAGCATACAGACCGAAGACGCAAAGTGAAAGGATATAACCCTGCTGCACACCTTTTGAACCACGCGATGTCCTTTTTTCTGTTTGAATGATTGCCTCTTGATCCAAAGTAACTGTTAGCTGCCCTAATTTACGAACTACTGTCTAAGGCGCAAATGATTAAGTGCTTGGCTGCTAACTGAAAGGTTGGAGGTTCAAGTCCACCAGAGGTGCCTCGGAAGAAAGGTCTGGCAATCTACTTCCAAAAACTCAGCCATTGAAAACCCTGTGGAGCACAGTTCTCCTCTGACACGCATGACGTCACCATGAGTCGAGGTTGACTTGTCAGCAACTGGTTTGGTCTGGGTTCGTCTGAGGTGGCAGTTCTCAGACTTTTCGGTTTCAGGATTCCTGTGACTCAGAAATGATTGAGGACCCCAAAAAGCCCTTGTTTATGTGGGTTATAGCTGTTGATACTTAGTGTATTAGAGATTAAAACTGAGGCCATTAAAAAATGTATATTTATTAATTCACTTAAAAAGAACAATAATACACTCATTACATGCCAATATAAATAACATATTTTTATGAAAAATAGCTATATTTTACAAAGCAAAAAAAACAGTTTAATGAGGCACCTGGCATTGTTTTATGTTTTTGCAAATCTGTTTTATGTCTGGCTCCTTAGAAGAGGACGAGCCCTCAAACCTGCTTCTGCATTCAGACTGTGGTGTCGTGTTGATTTGGTTCACGTATGGACATGTGGTTGGAAGAGAGAGGACCTCACGGAACCCCCCCCATAGAAAGGTCTCAAGGACCCCCAGAGGCCCTGGGGCGACACCTTGAGAACTGATCTAGGTTGTGGTTCTGGACCAAGGTTGGGGTGGGACCTGAGGATTCCTCCATTCAGCTGCCGTGTGCTCGCCTGCTGGGGCCCAGAGCTGCCAGGTGCTTCACCCCAGCCCTGCCATGCCAGGGGCCAGGGACCGGTAGGCGAGGCTGACAGGTGAGGGGGCAGTTTTAACCCAGAATGCCATGAGCAGAATGGGGGCTGCCAGGCACTGAGGAGCCTCCCATTGCAGAGTGGGGGTGAGGGAGGGCTGGGGGAGGGGAGCCAAGGCCGTCTGTGGGACAGAGCTGGAGTCACCCCTGATGTTGAGAGTCTGCACAATAACCTGGATTCTGACTCTGCTACTCGCCTGGAGCCTGGTGCCCGGGCCTGGGTGGCTCAGCACATGCCATGGGTCGGGCATCAAAACTTCATCACCTTTAGTGACCTTGTTACTCCAGTTTATAGACGAGTCTCTTAGTTACCTAGTACTGCTATATCAGAAATACCACAAGTGGATGGACTTAACAAACAGAAATTTATTCTTTCAAAGTTTAAGAAGCTAGAAGTCCGAATTCAGGGTGCCGCTCTGAGGGAAGGCTTTCTCTCTCTCTCAGCTCTGGGGGAAGGTCCTCAGCGATCTTCCCCTGAGTCTGGGAGGTTCTCAGCGCAGGGACCCTGGGTTCACAGGATGTACTCCACTCCTGTCTCCTCTTTCTCGGTGGTAGTAGTCCCTCTTCTTGGCTTTCTTCTCTCTGCTTTTATCTCGTGGAGAGGCAGTGGAGGGTGGTGACTCAAGATACTTCCCACCCTAATCCTACCTCATTAACATAACAAGCATAAACTAATCTTCTTTAACATAACGGAATCCTGCCTGTTAACCACAAGCAGAGGTTAGAATTTACAACACATCACAAAATAGAGGATAATCACACAGTACTGGGAATCACGGCCTAGCCAAGTTGACACATATTTTGGGGGGACACAATTCAGTCTGCGACAAGGAGGAAGCTGAGGCTGCCACCCTCAAGTTTGAATCACCGGTGAGGGCTTCTGGGCCTGGGGCTACTGCCAGAGCTGGGACAGTGCTGGGCAGAATCAGGACATTCCTGTCTCCTCAGCATTGAAGGCCTTGGGAGGCTCCGGATGAGCCCTGGGCTAGGAACCAGAGACCTGAGTCCCTTCCCCTGGGCTTTGGGCTCCCTATCTGCAAAGGAGAGCTGCCCCCAAAGGAAAGGAGGGAATCTGCCCGTCTCTAGCTGCTCTCAGAGCCCCAGTTTCCTCATCTGTAAAATGGGGGTAATAATCTCCCGACTGGCTGGACACAGCAGGCTGGCAGGCAGTGTCCCATCCCTCCAGGCTTCCTCAGCTTACACAAGTTTCCCAGGACTCACTTTCCCTGTAAACAAGGTCTCCTTTGTGTGTTGTTATTATTTATAAAAGCACTCCCACAGATTGCTAAATCCCTCACAGTCTCTGCCTCCTCTAAGCCTCTGCACAGCACTGCCTGTGCAGCATCCTCATCCCCTCCACAGAAGGCTGGGGTGCTAAGTAGCCTGCCCAGGGCACCTGGCTCCAAGGCACACACCCGTTTCCCTGCTCCACCCCTCGCAGCACCCCGGCAGCAGGCAGAAGATGGACAGGCCTTGTCCAAGCAGGAGGAACAGAGAAGAAAATCAGCACCCCATGTAGGGAGGCCAGCCACCCCGTTTGCTCTGAACTGAGGGGTTCCTGGGACCTGGACATCCGGTGCTAGAACTTGGACAGCCCTCGGGAAAGCAGGACGAGGGGCCACCCTCCAGTCTGGGGTGAGGGCGGGGCAGGCGGCTCTGAACAAAGCCCAGAAGGGCGCCCTCAGTGCTCAGCTGCAGCCCTCTGTCCTGCGGCTGGTGTGGTCAGTGTGGATCCTGCCAGCCATGGGGGCAGGCGGGCTGGCTCGCTGCAGAATGACCTCATTTCTCAGCCAGGATTCTCAGGAGGTGACTTCACCACAGAGGGGGAGGAGGCCTTTCCTGGGCTAATGCAGCCGCAGGAGGAAGAGGGTATTTCACGCCTTGTCCAGACACAGAGTGGTGACTGGTGACAGGTGACAGGTGATCCCAGTGACCTGAGCAGATGGGCGCACTGGGCCTGAGGCTGGAGCTCGATCCATAGCCAGCCAGGCAGAGAAGACCCTCTGGGGGCTGATGGCAGAAAAACGACAGTGGGCATCAGTTCCCACCACCACCCCAGGATGCCGACCTTATTCCACACAACCCTCTGCTGAGAAACCCAAGCAGCGTATCTGAGCTGGCTCTGCCACCTCCTGGCTGTGTGCCCTCGGGCAAGTTGCCTAACCTCTCTGAGCCTGCTTCCTCCTGTACCTAAGAGCAGGCTTAGTTGACACTGTCTGCACTTGGCTCAGTCTGGTACTTTTACTCTTTCCTCCTCAGCATTGTCTAACAAGGCCACATGAAAGTGGAGGCTCAGAGAGGCAAAGTGACTGCCTCAGAGTGCCACAGCTGTAAGAGATGAGGCCGGGATTTGAACTGACTTGGCCAGGCTCATACCCATCACATCCCCGGGACACCTGGGCTACCTGAGAAGGTGAGTGAAATGAAGTCCTGCTATCAAGAAGTTTATTGTCCCTTGCTTCTCAAAGTGGGGTGCTGGAGCCAACAACATCAGGCTCACTTGGGAGCTTGTTAGAAATGCAGAATCTCAGGCCCCACCCCAAACTGGCTGGATCAAAACCTGCCCTTTAACAAGATCCCCTGGTGAGTTGTGTGCACAGTAATGTTTCATAAGTGCTAGACTATATCAGGAGCCCTGGTGGTGGAGTGGTTAAGTGCTGTGGGTGCTAACCAAAAGGTCAGCAGTTCAAATCCACCAGCTGCTACTTGGAAACCCTATGGGGCAGTTCTACTCTGTCCAGTAGGGTCACTATCAGTTGGAATACCCTCAGTGGCAACAGGGAAACACGGGGCTAGGTCAGAGCTTCCTGGAATGTCTTTGGGGAAATGTGAGTAGGTATAATTAAAAGATAAAGGGGGCATAGGGGGCCAAGTGTCCGAATCAATTTGAGAAAGGTAAGATTAAACAAAGAGAACATGCAGGACTTATCAGGGCCTTTAATATGCAGATACACATCATGGGTCTGTAGGAGATCTTTCCCAATTGTATTGATCTCAGAATCCTTTTTTTTTTTTTTTTGAGAGGCTTCGTGTGTTCTGCAGAATATACTGGGGGAACCTCATCCAGGCAATACTGATAATAAGACTCCCGTTAGTTGAGCTCTTATTATGTACCTGATGTATGCCAAGACTTTCAGATGTATTTTCCTCCAAGCAGCCCTCTGAGTTGCCAGCAGCCCTTGGACCTCCTCCCTGCTTCCAGGTCCAATTTAGCACCAGTAATGGAGTCTTGGATCCCTGGTAGCGCAGTGGGTAGGCTCTCGGCTGCTAACTGAAAGGTTGGCAGTTCAAACCTACCAGCCGCTCTGCCGAAGAAAGATGTGGCAGTCTGCTTCTGTAAAGATGACAGCCTTGGGAACCCTATGGGGCAGTTTTACTCTGTCCTGTAGGCTCACTATGAGTTGGAATCGACTAAGGGCAATGGTTTTGTTTTGTTTTTTAGTGGAGTCTTCCCACCACCCGTCTGTCAGTCTGTCACACTGTGGTGGCTTGTGTGTTGCTATGATGCTGGAAGCTATGCCACTGGTATTTCAAATACCAGCAGGGTTACCCATGGTGGACAGTTTTCCTCTGCCTTATTCTATGGCTGAGGAAATGGAGGTTCAGTGGGGCCTGGTTCCTTGCTTAAGGACATTCAGCTTCCAGACTAAGACTGACTAGGAAGAAAGGCCTGATGATCTCCTTCCAAAAATCAGCCAATGAAAACCCTGTGGCTCACACAGAATATTGTCTGATACAGTGCTGAGTGCCTAGGTTTGAAGGCACTCGGCTACACGGTCCACAACAGACTTGAGCATACAAACGATTGTGAAGGTGGTGTGGGACAGGGCAGCGTTTCAATCTGTCCTACACGGTGACCCTCTGAGTTGGAGGCGACTCAGCGGCACTAACAACAGTTAACTTCTAAGTAGGCCTGTACGTGGCCATGGTCTGAAAAGAAGGACATTCACTCTCTTTTCCCCTGTGCAGACTGGCCTCCATTTCCCTGCCACCTTTGTCCCCAGATCCCAGCTCTGATGTCACTTCACACATTGTCCCAGACATCTCTGGCTGGGGGACCTAGGGCCTTGGAAGCACCTCCAAGGGAGGTTTTGGCCATGGAAGGATGCTGTCCTTTCCAGAGCTTGTTCTCAGCATCTTCTGGGTGACAGGGACTCAGCAGTCCCGCTCTTAGCTGGAGGGGAGTTGGTGTGAGGTCAGACGGCACTCGGACCCATCTCCCCTTGCATACCGTGGGCCCCTGCTTTCACAGCCCGTCGCTGGGGAAGTTCCTGTCAGGCTGAAAAGAAGGATTCCCATCCACATGTGCAGGCACAGGAAGACAGAGGACGCACACGGAGGGTGGAAAGGCCAAGCGCAGGGCTGCAGATGTGCCTACAGTTGGCTGTATGATGGCCCCTGGGAATGTCCGCGCCCTCGTCCCCAGAACCTGTGAGTGAGTGACCTGATAGACGACTGTGCAGATGGCATTAAATTGGGGATCTTGAGATGGGGCGATTGTCCTGGATTATCCAGGCGGGCCCAGTGTAATCAGGAGGGAGACGGGGGTTAGAGTCAGAGATTCGGCTACAGAAGAGGAAGTAGGAGATGTGACCAGGCAGACAGCCGTCGGAGTGATGCGGGAAAGGGGTCACAGGCCAAGGAATGAATGCGGGGGCCTCCGGGAGCTGGAAAAGACATGGAACAGATCCCCCTGGAGCCTCCAGGGGAACCAGCCCTGCTGACACCTTGGTTGTAGCCCAGTGAGACTCGTGTGGGCCTTCTGGCCTCCAGACCTGCACGGGGATGACTTTGTGTTGTTCGAGCAACCAACTTTGTAGTGATTTGTTACAGCAGCCACAGGCAGTGCTAGCTAAGGGCTGCCCGCCAGAGCTGTGGCTTGCAGGAGAGGGACACAGCGGCACCCACCCCCTCACCATCCAGACCCTCAACCCTGCAGGGCGGAGCTGCGGGAATAAATACCCTACCTGGATCTCCTCCCGCCCTCTGCTCGCTACTGGTGCTTCCCATTGGCCAGGCCCAACCCCGAGGCCAGACAGAGAGCAGCCCAAGAGAGTCAGTGTCAGGGGGGCCCAGAGCAAGGCAGAAAAGAGTGAGATAATTATAAGTGCTTATCCCTGTTGTAAGGCTAAGGAAGTGAAGGCGCAGAGGGGTCAAGTTCCTTGCTTGAGGACACCAGCTAACAAGGGGTAGAGCCAGGATTTGAACCCAGGGCCATCTGGCTCCCAGCCCCAGCACTCCATCACTGTACTGGGGCAGAGGAGGTCTATGTTGGGAGCCCAGCTACGTGAGTATGTGGTGTGTATGCATGTGTATGAGTGTGTGTGTGTCTGTGTGTGTGTGTGTGAATGTGTGTATGAGTGTGCATGTGTGTGTGTGTGTCTGTGAGTGTATGTGTCTGTATGAGTGTGTGCACCTGTGTGTCTGTGTATGAGTGTGTGTGCGCCTGTGTGTGTATGTGTGTGTCTGTATGAGTGTGTGTCTCTGTGAGTGTATGAGTATCTTTGTGTGAGTGTCTTGAGTGATTGAGTATCTGTGTGTATGCGTGTGTGCACCCACACTCACACTTGCAGCTTCTCACGCCTACCCAGAGCGTCTCATCCCAGGCATGTGTTTTTGTGGGCGTCTTCTTTTTCTGATCTCTGTTACCACCCCAAGTTTCAAAAGCAAGGGGAGGGAGAGATGAAGTGACACTTTCACTGATCAGGAACCAGCACACCCACTACTCCGTGTGCTCGCGGGGCCTTGGTGTCTAATCAGGGCTTGTGTGGTTCTGGGTGTGAGCGGGAATTTGCTGCTCCCTCCACAGGCAGGCAGGGCGGCTGGTGCGGGCCAGACCGAGACCCCGATTCCCAGGAAGTAGGGCTGGGCCGGCGGCGAAGTTTCCAGCAACTTCTGTGGAGCCTGGCGAGGCTGCGTTGGTGCCCTGGGGACAACGGAAGAGCTGAGTGCAATGTAGCCGGAAGGGTTGGGTGCACTGAATGGGTCTCCTTGAGGGGGGACGTCCCCGACCTCTTATGTCAGGTTATTGCAGTGTTTCTCACGGCTCTATGGTTTGGAGGCTGTTTCCTTGGTTTCGAATGGGAAAGGGGAAGGGACTTGGTGTGAATATGATTCCATTAGTCGTGGCTGCACCCAGCAGCACTGATTACACGCAGCAGAGGGTGAGGAAATGGCCTGTGGAGCTGGGGTCAAGGGCAGCCGCAGTATTCTGCACCAGGCCACGCTCTCCTTCCTTCGGCCCCTCCCACACCCTGTGAAAAGTGCTGTTCCTTGCTTTCCTGGCGTTGCTCGTCCCTACTCATCTCCCAGCCTCCCCGAGAAGCCACACCCTCTGGGGGGCACTCAGAGCAGAAATGAGGGTTTTTGGAGCCAGATCACCTGGGTTCTAATCCCAGCTCTGCCACTTGAACTGGGTAACCTGGGGCAGGTTACTTCAACTTTCTGTGCTTCAGTTTTAGGATCTGTGAAATGAGAATAGAAATCTTACCTACCTCACAGTGTTGCTTAAAAGACCGAACGAGGGAATTAAGTAAAACACGTAGAACGATGCCTGGGTATAGTGGGAAAGAGATGAGCATTGGCTACTATTATGCTTTGATCCCCTGAAACAGGCCTCCCTATTATGAGCACTTACTGATTCTCTGTCATTGACTTCAAACCAGTAACCCACTGCCACTGAGTCGATTCCTACTCATACTAACCCTATAGGACAGAATAGAACTGCCCTGTAGGGTTTCCAAGGCTGTAATCTTTACGGAAGCACACTGCCACGTCTTTCTCCTGAGAAGCGGCTGGGTTCGAACCACCAACCTTTTGGTTAGCAGCCGAGTGCTTAACCACTGTACCACCAGGTCTCCGTGACGTTAACTCAGTGCCGCTGTAATGAAGCTGCAGTCATGGTGTGATTAGTTATGTGCTGAACATCCGCCTCTTCCACTTGACCGTGAGCTCCGTGAGGGCAGAGACCACGTCTGTCTTCTCCTGTTTTCAGCCTCTATGAACAGAGCTGCTGTGAGCATTCGTGTTCCTGTGGACATGTGTTTTCATTTCTCTTGGCTGTAGTGGTACCAGCTTACACGCCAGCTGCACGAATGAGGGCTCCCATCGCCCCACATCGTTGCCAGCACTTGGTGTTGTCAGACTTTCTGATGTTCTGCCAACCTGCTGGGCGTTCCTCCCCTCACTGGGAATCACCGTGGCAACATTGGGTTGTGGTGAAAATCACGGGTTCGGGAGCCCAACTTTCTGGGCAGGAGCCCCAGTGCTGCTGTGTCTTTGCGATATAACCTTGGGCAGGTTATTTAGCCTTCTGTGCCTCAGTTTCCTCATCCGTAAAGTGGCGGTGACAATTGCACCTCCCCCAAGTTAAATGAATACGTGTAAAGAGTTTGCACAGTGCCCGGGCACAATGGGCATGCAGCGACTGGAGATGCTAATTATCGGTAAATGTCACCACTCACCCCCTGCCCTGGGTGGGGCATTTGCTTCTCTGTTGCACCCACAGAACCGAGAGCTCCTCAAAGCAGGGACCTCCCTGTTTTTACCTTGGCACCCCTGGCTCTTGAGCACATTGGAGTGTGAGTGTTTGTTGAATGACTTACTGGCTGACTCTGGGCTCTAGATTTTCCTTTCTTATGTTAATGAGGCTATATCAGAGTAGGGTAGGTCCTAAACCTAATCACTTCGAAGTGGCGTCTTACAAACAGAGCAGAATAGACACAAAGACACATGTGGGGAGGCAGACACCATGTGAGGACCCGTCCACGAGCAAAAGAACAGCAAGGATTCAGCAGCCACCATAAACTAGCAGGGAGGCCCACAGAAGGACCTGACACAGCCAACACCTTGATGTGGACTTCTAGCCTCCAGAGCTTTGAGAAAATAAATTCCTGTTCTTTAAAGCCACCCACTGTTATGGCGGCCCTAGGAAGTAAGGTGGAGGGACAGCCCTTTACACTGAGACAAGCACGTCCAAGCCTGGGAAGGTGCCGGCTCCCTCCTGTGCTTCCACGGGAGCAGGTGGCTGGTCTCCGCTTTACTCCTGCCTTAGGAGGTGGCCTCTGCAGGTCCAGCTAATGGGAGGCACCAGTAGGAGACCAGAGGGCGGGAGGAGAGAAACAGAGGCCAGAGAGGGAAAGGAACTTCTCCAAGGACAAACAGCATTAGTGCAGAGCCCCTGAGGTGGGTGCTTTATCATCATTATTGTTATTGTGGTAAAATACCTGTAACGTAAAGTTCACCATTTTAAACCATTTAAGTGTACAATTCAGCGGCATTTAGTACATTCATGATCTGCAGTCATCACTTCTGTCTAGTTCAAAAACATCTTCATTACCCCAAAAGGAAGCCCTGTACCCATTAATAGTCACTCTTCCTCCCCCCTGCCCAGCCCCTGGCAACCAGTAATCTATGGATTTGCCTATTCTGTACGTGTCATAGACACGGAATCACACAACATGTGACCTTTTGTGTCTGGCTTCTTTCACTCAGCATGTTTTCAGTGTTTATCCATGTTGTGGCGTGTATGTGTTCCTTTTTATGGCTGCATAATATTCCATTGTGTGGCAGTGCCACATTTTGTCTCTCCATCCACTGATGAACACTTGGGTTGTTTCCACCTTTTGGCTCTTGTGCATAGTGCTGCTATGAACATTTATGTACAAGTATTTGTTTGAACACCTGTTTTTAATTGTTTTGGGTATATGCCCAGGAGTAGAATTGCTGGGTCATATGCTAATTCTGGAAACCCTGGTGGTACAGTGGTTAAGAGCTATGGCTGCTAACCAAAAGGTTGGGAGTTCAAATCCACCAGGTGCTTCTTGGAAACCCTATGGGACAGTTCTGCTCTGTCCTGTAGGGTAGCTATGGGTCAGAATTGACTCGACAGCAATGGGTTTGGTTTGGTTTTTGGTTGTGATAATTCTATATTTAACTTTTTGAGGAACTGCCATAATGTTTTCCAATGGCCAAACCATTTTACATTCCCACCAGCAATGGAAGCAGGCCTCATATGGATTCTGAATCATAGTTTTATGAGCTCTTTGGTCAAGATGGGGCTTTGAGGGCGCAGTGTAAACTGCTGTCTGATTCTAGTGGGTAAAAGTTGCACCTGACTGCCCAGAGTCCGTTCCCTCATCTCTTCTTTTCTCCTTTGGGGAGTTCTCTCTCCCTCATGGTGTGCAGTCTTGAAGTGGATACCAGCCTCCATGGAGACACACCCCCATATTTGTGTGTCTCCACCCTCCTGCCCCAGAGTGGCCATTGCTCAGTGGAGAGCCCTGGGCACTGCCACCATCTCCTCATCTAACACCACTGTCTGCTCCTCTCCCCTTTGGTGAGGACCACACCCTGGCTTGGCCTCCATCATCCTGCTGTGGGGGCCAGCCTCCGAGATGGCGTCCAAGGATCCTGCCTCCTAGTATTCACATCCATATGTAGTTCCCTCCCACATTGATCTGATCTGTGTAACTGATGTGTGTAACCAATAGGATACTGTGGAAAGGACGGAGGGAGATTCCCGAGGTTAGGTCATAAAAGACACTGCGGCTCCCTCCTTTCTCTCTGTGGGATCACTCTGGAAGGAATCAGCTGCCATGTTGGAAGAACACTCAAGCAGCCCTGTGGAGAAGCTCATGTGTCAGGTAACTGAGGCCTCCAGCCATCAGCCATATGAGTGTCATCTTGGAATTGGATCCTCCAGCCCCAGTCAAGCCTTCAGATGACTGCAAGCCCAGGCCAGCATTTTGGATATGACCTCATGAGAGACCTGGAACCAGAACCACCCAGCTGAGCCACTCCCAAATCTCTGACCCATAGAAACTGTGTAAGACAGTAAATATTTATTGTTATTTTAAGCCAGTACATTTTAGGGTGTTTTGTTATGGCAGCAGTAGATAACAAATACACCTGCTTTGGAGAGTCACAAATCTCTAGCTCCCAGGCCTGACGCAACCCACTCACGGAGACCCTGCCTTCACATCGAGAGCTAGATGAAGCTCTGTGTGTGGACTGCAGGACCTGGCCTACCAGCAGCTCTGACCAACAAGGGGCAGAAAGTGGATGGAGGCTGGCAGGTAATCTCGCATGACTGACCAGCCAGCTGTGTTTTCCCGTGCAGCTGTGGCCAGCTCAGCAGGCCATCACCTTGCCTGTCCCTTTTCTTCCTCCTTGCTGTCCTGAGGTGGCACCCCAGCGAAATAGGCTTAGCAAGTCTGCTTTCCCTCAGGCTCCCTTTTCCAGGTAATCCGGGCCAAAACAAAGAGACTGACACTCACAGAGCCCCACCTTCTGCCCAGGAGATGACCCAGCGAGCCAGCCAGCCTCTGTCTTCAGGGAAGCGCAGAAATCACTGGGCGATGATTCACGCCGGCAGCGCCTGGGCCAGCCCGTGCCTGTGTTCTGCCCCTTTGAACCTGGTTCACCAGCTCTTCTGCTGTTTCCGTGAGCCACCCCAAGCCTTCCCAGACTCCCTTTGTGCTCAAGTTTTGCTCTTGGTTTCTGTTGCTTGTGGCCAACGAAGTCTAATTGGTATAGGTGTGCAGATTCTAGCTGTTTTTGCTTTTTAGTTGGCTGGCTGATTTATGCTTGGTATAGAGTTGATGCTCAACGGACGGTTGTTGACAGCAGATGAATAACACGCTCACCTTCTGCAGGAACTTCCCCAGGCAGGTGGGTACTTAATCAGGCCTATTTTTTTTTCAGAACTGTTTTTAAAGTTCTACAAGGAAAGACTTTTCTGAACGTCTAGCAACCCTTGACGTCATGAATTTTTCCCTCACACCCAAATGAGTTTTCATCTATTGCAGCTAAAACTCCTTCCTTTGGTTTTTGTTGGCTTGATTGCTGTAATTCGTGGAATGAACATCTGCTGAGCACTGCTCCTCAAATACCCGTTTGCCCTTGAGGAGTATAGACTATAGACTGGAAGTTGAAAAGCCAGTTGCCACTGAGTCAGCTCTGACTCATGACAACCTCATGGGTGTCAGAGTAGGACTGTGCTCCATAGGGTTTTCAATGGCTGATTTTTCCAAAGTAGATAACCAGGTCTTTATTCCAAGGCACCTCTGGGTAGACTCAAACCACTAACCTTTCGCTTAGTAGCCAAGTGAGTTAACCATTTGCACCACTCAGGGACTCCAGACTAGGAGTCAGGAGACCTAAATTCTAGTTCCTTCCTGTTACTGGGCCTCAGTTTCCCCACTTATAAAATGAGGGCTTTGTGCTAGAGTATGCACAGCAGGGAGCTTTTGTCATGTGTGAATTCATCATGTGGCAGAGAGAAAGCCAAACCTATTGCCATCGAGTCGATTCTGACTCATAGTGACCACATGTGACAGAGTAGAACTGCCCCATAGAGTTTCGTATAGGGTTTCCTAGGCTATAATCTTTACGGGAGTAGATCACCAGGCCTTTCCTCCCTCAGGGCCGCTGGTGGATTTGAACCACCAACCTTTCGATTAGCAGCCAAGTGCTTAACCACTGCGCCACCAGGGCTAAGTATTTGCCAACCCTGAGCCTGGCCCTTTTAGGATTTCCTCCAAGCTTTGACAGTCTCCAAGTTGGAGAAATGCAGTGGGCTCACCTAGAGGATTAACTCAGAGAGGTTCAGTGGGTGGCTGTTGCGGCTAAGCGCCACGCAGAGTTCAGAGCAGGGATGGGGAGCTGGGGGTGAAGGATCTGGGAAGAGGACTCCAAGCTTGGCTGGAGAGATGGCGAGACTTTGGCACAGAGGTGGTGGCTTTTCTAGGGTGCTAAGAGAAGGCAGCATGTGGTGAATTGGGGGTGTTGACTTAGCTCATCCTGCTGGACGGAGGAGCATTTCAGGTGTGGAAAGGGACGTTAGAGGTGTGTGGTCCCAGCTGGCCCCGTTCCCCTGAGGCCCAGAGCCTTCTTTGGGCCTCAGGTCTGGCCACTGTGACTTGGAGGGGCTAATGTGTATGTCTTCATCTTCCCAGATGGATTCTGAGCTTTGGGAGAGTGGATTCATGTCAGAATGAGCCTCCTGCTGGTGTATGGAAATTGCATCATTGATAATTATACAACAACAGCAACATCTACCAGCTCTAGTTGAGCACTTACTATATGTGGTGTGGTGGTAAGCACTTGACATGGGTTCTTCCATGTAACCTCCAGGACACCTCTGCAAAGTCAGTGCCGCCGTGACCCCCTGCAGTCCGTTCCCCGTATAGCAGCCAGAGCAGCCTTGCAAACGTAAGCCAGACCATGTCACCCCTTGTTTTAGCCCCCCAGGGGTTCCCATTGCTCGTAGAAGAAAACCCCCATGCATCACTCCCCACGAGTGGGGGAGCCCACTCTCTCTCCTCGTGTCCCTCTCTGCACTGGTCTTAGAGAAGGCCGGCTCCTGCTGCATTTGACATGCCCACCCTGAGCGAGGACCGTCAGGTGCCAGCACCCCCGTATGTCTGTGTAAGTGGCCCAGCGTGCACTGGCAGGGCGTGCCCCTGTGCCGTAACTGTCTCTTTGTTACCGAGAGAGTAACGTCTTGGCGCTGCCTGGCACATTGTTGTCTGCAGAGGCTGAGACGGAGGCTGTGCACAGGTGAAGCCCAACAAGTCTACCTTACACGCCAGGGTGGCCCAGGGTTTCAGGAGGTCAGGTGGCCTAGCTGTGCCTGTGAGCATTGTCCTGGGGCTGGACAGACACCCAGAGTAAGGCATGTGGGCAGAAAGTGAGAGGAGGTGCTGTTGGGGGCCTGACAGCCGGGACTGGGGCTCCAAGGCTCTGAAGCCGGAACTCCTAAGTCCCCGGTCGTGTCCACACTGTGTCCCCCTGACTCCAGGCATAACTTGCAGTGGATACGAACAAGAATAGAAGAAGTATGGGGCATGGATAGGGGTTCCTCTCCCTTCCTTCACCCACTTCTCTCCTCCCTGCCTCAGAAGGGTTTCGGGGAGACTCACTGCGTTAAAGGGGGGGGTGGTGGTGGTGTTAGGTGCCGTTGAGTTGATCCCGACTTATGGTGACCCCGTGTGACAGAGTAGAACTGCTCCATAGGGTTTTCTTGGCTGTAATCATTATAGAAGCAGATCACCAGGCTTTTCTTCCATGGTGCTGCTGGGTGGGTGTGAACCGTCAACTTTTAGGTTTGTACCACCTAGGGACCTCGTCTGAAAGGTAGTGATAATAATTCACTGAATGCTTGCTCTGTGTTAAGCGCCGCTGTGCTCAGGATTTACCAACAGGTAACATTGTTGTTAGCCGCCCATTAGTTGGCCCCTGACTCATGGCGTCTCCAGGCACAACAAGGAAACGCTGCCTGGTCCTGTACTGTCCCCGGATTGGTTGCAGATCAGACCATTGTGATCCACAGGTTTTCAATGGCCGACTATTGGAAATAGATCACCAGGCCTTTCTTTCTAGTCCGTCTTAGTCTAGAAGCTCTGCTGAAACCTGTTCGGCATCATAGCAACACGCAAGCCTCCAGTGACAGACAGATGGTGGCTGTGCATGAAATGTATTGGCTGGGAATGGAACCTGAGTCTCCCGCGAGGAAGGTGAGAATTCACTGAACCAACACTGCCCGGAGAAGGGAGGTAGACACTCTTATTAGCCCCATTTCACAGGTGAGGAAATGGGTGACAGGGGCAGTCGCTGCCTCCAGGACACACATTTTGCCACAGTCCCCACTACTCCCTATTGTCTTACACCCAGCAGGAAGCAGGCATTCAACTGGAACTCTGATTTAGAGGAATGCTCAGTCGGAGCCAGAAGCCGAAACCCAAAAGACAGTCTCAGCCAATCCCAAGGGGAAGGGCACCCAGCCCAGAAATCTCCCCGTCCAAGGCCCCCACCCAGCCCCAGCCAGCCCTGCTGTACCCACCTCCTGCCCAGGTGGGCCCTGCCTGCCCCGGACAGCGGGGGCTGATGTGGGGCATTGCCGCTTGCTGCCTGCCTGTTCACCTTGTTTGTTCCAATTATGTCAAATAAGTCATGATAATTGTATGTTTTTTAGATTAACATTTTTGCTCCAGGGATGGCTGGGAGTTTAATGATTCTAGGCAATAGTGAGGGAAAGTTTTCCCCAGTAAATCTCTGGAAAGGCCTGGAGGCTGCTGATCCGCCCCTGCAGCCCCTCAGCCCCAGGAGAGGGGGGCTTTGTATAGTGCAAACAGGCTGGGTGAGGACAGAGGGTCAGTCCGCACTTGGGGCTCCCAATGGCCCAGACCGCCATTACAGCCCTTGTCCCTCTGGGTCTCTGCTGGGGAATTATCCTTCCCTCTGTAGAAGAGTGACCACATCAGTCTTAGAAGAAATACAGCCAGAATGCTCCTTTGAAGTGAGGACACTTTGTCAAGAAAGACCAATCAATCAGTAGAAAAGGACATCATGTTTGGTAAAGTAAAGGGCCAACGAAAATGAGGGAAACCTTCAAGGAGATGGACTGCCACAGTAGCCGCCACAATGGGCTCAGACACACCAACGATCATGAGATGGCGCAGGCCCAGGCTGTATTTCGTTCTGTTACACGTAGGGTCACCATGAGTCAGAGTCGACACAACAGCAGCTAACAACGACAGCCACCCTTTTCCTAGGCTGTGGCCTGTCTTTTCTGTCCAGGGCCTACAACTGTGCCTGGCACACAGCAGGTGCTCCGTAACTGTTTATTAATTAATGAATGGACATGGGTTGCAAACTGGTGGTTGATGGGCCCCATCCAGCGCTAACCATGTTGAATTGAGCCAGCACAATCTTTTTAAATAGCTTAAATGAGTTGCCACCGTTCGATGGTGAGGACATTTTACGTACATTTAAATTTCCAACTTCTCTAGAAAAACGGGTAGGTTCTGCCCTTACTGGATCGATATTGCAGCACTTTTTGGAGGTGAAATGTGGCTGCCCCCTCCAGATTGGGTGTGGGCAACATTTTGCCACAGTCCTCCCCACTCCCTAATGTCTTACACCCAGTGTGCTTCTCTCGATTACGTTACCCATCTGGCCCAGTAAGGATTTGGGTTTGGTTCTCTTGATTTCCGGAACTCTGTTGGTGCAGTGGTTAAGCGCTTGGCTGCTAGCCAGAAAGTTGGCAGTTCGAACCCACCAGCAGCTTTGTGGGAGAAAGATGTGACAGTCTGCTTCCATAAAGATTACAGCCTTGGAAACCCTGTGGGACAGTTCTGCTCTGTCCTCTGGGCTTGCTATGAGTCTGAATCGACTCGATGACAGTAGGTTTTTGGTTTGGTCTCCTGACCTAGGAAGGCTGCCCCTAGTGGCTTAGCCCAACAGAGTTCTTCCCCACATAATGGTTCAGGGTGGGCATAACCATTGACCCTTTCTCACAGTCACTCACAGCTCAGTTTCCTCCCATGTCATGGTCCCACCATGTTGCAGAGCTTCATCGCTGATCAGGTTCCAGTTGACGGAGAAAGAAAGGGATCGAGGATCATACAGAGGAGGTTTCGAGAGTCAGACTGGCAAGTGGCCCACATCGCTTAACTTGCCTTCTTTTGGCCAGAATTCGGTCACGTGACCACTGCTAACTACAAAGGAGGCTGGGAAATGCCATCTGACTATGGATTCTAATGGAGCCTGTGGTCTCCTGCCTACCCTCTGGCTTCTCTCTCCCAGCCCAGGAAGCCATCATCCCCTCCTGGGCTGCCAGCGTGGGTCTTTTATCACTACATAAATTTTTCCCAAGGAGCTCTGGTGGTGTAACAGTTAAGCCCTCGGCTGCTAACCAAAAGATCGGCAGTTTGAATCCACCCAGTGGCTCCCTGGGAGAAATACCTACCTATCCGCTTCCATGAAGATCACAGCCTAGAAAACCCTGTGGGGCAGTTCTACTCTGTCACATGGGGTTGCTGGGAGTTGAAAACAACTCAAAGGCACCACCACCACCACCACCATTTCCCCCAAAATCTTGTTTCTGGCGTAACCTTGGTATCTGGTGCTCTTCTTGGCTGAGATTTTGAAGCTCAAAAGCCCAGGTTTTGCAATTCAAAAGCTTTGGCTTCTGAAACTGAACAAATTTTTTATGCTTTTCTATTCTCTTTTTCCTCCCCTGACACAGTGGATCCCTCGTGGTCTAGCATGGAAGAGAGAAGGGCAAGGGGCAAAGAAGGAATTATGAGGATAAAAAGGACCTTAGTTAGAAATGTTACCCTGCAACATGGTAATATGATACAAAGTAGTATATTATGACCCAGCACTTCTGCCCTGAGGTATTTACCCGAGAGAAATGAAAGCATATGACCCGCATAGATTGTACACAAATGTTCATAGCAGCTTTATTCATAATAGCTAAAACTGGAAACAAGACAAACCTGTCCATCGCCTGGTGAATGGATGGATGGATTGTGGCGTATCCATACAATGTAATATTACTCAGCAATAAAAAGGAATGAATTACTGTTGCACGCAACAACATGGATGAGTCTCAAAGTCATTATGTTAAGTCAAAAACCAAACCTGTTGCCATCAAGTCAATTCTGACTCGTAGAAACCCTGTAGGACAGAGAACTGCCCCATAGGGCTTCCAAGGAGTGGCTGGTGGATTCAAACTGTTGACCTTTTGGTTACCAGCCATAGCTCTTAACCACTGCGCCACCAGGGCTCCATGCTAAGTCAGGGGTCAGCCAACTTTTCTGTAAAGGGGCAGATAGTAATGTTTTTGACTCTGCCAGCCATACAGTCTCTGCTCTAACTACTTAGCTGTGCTGTTGTAGCAGCAAAGCAGCCATAGACAGTATGTAAACGAATGAGCATGACCGTGTTCCAATAAAACTTTATTTATGGACGTTGAAATTTGAATTTCATACTGATTCTCATGTGTCAGGAAATAGTCTTCTTCTTCTTTTTGAAATATTATTCTTCTTTTGATTTTTTTTAACCTAAAAAAATGTAAAAACCATTCTTAACTACAGTCCTCAAAAAAAGCAGGCAGTGGGCTGGATTTGGCTTCCAAGCCATAGTTCATTGACCCTTGGGTGTCACTGCGCATGAGGTGCCTTGGCTGGGAATCGAACCCAGGTCTCCTGCATGGAAGGCGAGAATGTTACTACTGAACCACCAGTACCTATATTAGACTCTGTTGTTGTGTGTTGTCAGGTCGATTCTGACTCATAGCAACTGCATGTGTAGAACTGCCCCATGGGGTTTTCTAGGCTGTAATCTTTGCGGAAGCAGATCGCCAGGTCTTTCTCCCTCGGAGCAGCTGGGCTTTCAGTTAGCAGTGGAACCATTGCACCACCAGGGCTCCCTTATTAGACTCTAGAAAAGACAGATCTCTTCTATAGTCACATAAAGCAGGTCGGTGGCTGCTGGGTGGGGAGTGGGAGGGGACGCAAGGAAACTTTTTGAGATAATGGAAATGTTGATGGGGTGTTGGTTCCACAGTATACATTCCTCAAAAGTTTTTGAACTTGAACACTTAAAATGACTGCATTTTATTAAAGCATGTCATGTGAACCCCAGACTGTCAGCTTGCTGAAGTCAGGGGTTCACTGTTCTCTGCCTGATGGGTGGAGAAGACCAAACCATAGAGTGGATTCTGACTCACCAGGACCCCACGTGTGTCAGAGTAGAACTGCACTCCATAGGGTTTGCAGTGGCTGATTTTTCAGAAGTAAATTGCTAGGACTTTCTTCTGAGGTGCCACTGGGTGGACTTGAACCTCCGGTCTTTCTGTTAGCAGCCAAGCCCATCAACCAGTTGCACCACCCAGGGACCATAGGTATTTATTGAGTGAAGGGAACAAAATAATGAGGAGACACTGATTCACCTGGGCACAGTGGGGGTGGGTGGGCCAGTGCTGTGCGGAGGCTCCCCCGGGGAGACGGGGAGACGTTTGAGCTGGAGCTTGAAGCCTGGGGCAGGCACCTGCAGAGAAGAGGAGCGGGCTGGGAGGTGTGCAGGCCGGGATGTGGAGGAAGCAGTGAGGTGGGCCCACAGGAGTCAGGAAGTCAGCAGCAGCCCGACGGAGCGTTTCAGTGTCCTCTTCCCCAAGGGCAGTACGGTCATGGTCGGATGTCATTTGTATTGAGTTTTCACCACTACCAGTACCAGTTACCATTGATTCCAACTCCTGGCAATCCCATATGTGTCAGACTAAAATTCTGCTCCTTAGGGTTTTCAGTGGCTGATTTTTCAGATTTTTCAGATTTCCAGATTTCCAGACCTTTCTTTCGAGGTGCCTCTGGGTGGACTCAAACCTCCACACTTTCAGTTAGCAGCCAAGTGTGTTAACTGTTTGCTACAGGTCAATTTTCCCCTCATCCAGGGTGGCAGCTCCAGGCCTTTGGGTCTCTCTGCATTAGGAGTTGACTTTACTTAGCTAATTAATTATTTTTTAATAAGAAGCAGTAAGTCACAGGCCAATTCATGGAGACAGAAAGTAGACGGGTGGTTGCCAGGGGCTGCGGGAAGCGGGGGTTGGAGAGTGACTGCTAATGGGTGCAGGGTTCGCTTTTGGGGTGGTGAGAATATTCTGGAACTAGATAGAGGTGGTGGTCGCACGACACTGTGATGCGCTAAAGTCACTGAGTTGTTCGCTTTAAAATGGTTAATTGTCTGAGACGCGACTTTTCTGCAATTTTAAAAAGAAGCAGCAGCAGCAAGTCCTCCCCCATCTTTAGTATGGAAACATTTTTCAGAATCACTTCATCAAGGATCAAGGTGGGATTGGCAGCTGGGCTTAGAGGCTTGTAGGAAGAGGGGACAGCATAGAGTGGCCTGGAGGGGAGGGGATGGAAGAGGCTGAGCCAGGTGGGGCTGAACAAAGGGGTGCACCACAATACACAAGACCATGCATGCTGCTGTCTTGCCAGGGACCAACTTATGCTGACCTGTTAACATCTACGTGGAACTTCTACTTCGCTAGTTTGCCACCACTGCCTCCGAGGCCTCCCTGAAACCTCCTTTTTGGGCCTCAGTTGAAGCATCTGAGGAATAGACATAAGATTAGTAACCCAGTTTCTGGTGCTGGTGGCTGGAGAGATTAACTCAGCCTTGTTACTAAGATCAAAGGGGCTGAACCGGTTTGCCTGCGGCACCCCACCCTAGGCTGGTGGCCGCTTGCAGGAGTGTCTTATCTGTCTGATCTTAAGCTCGTCAGGGCAGTGGGGCCCCTCTAGGTGATCTTGCCCTTCTCCCACCTCCACGAGTCCCTCCTGGAAGGCCCATCAAGGCTCCTGCCATCCACAGCCTTCCCTTAGTGCTACACTCGGGTTCATTCCGGGGGATCCAGCGCCCGCTGAGCAAGGGGACCAGCCTTGAACTCAGCAAAGAGGAGCTCTTGACTCGATTCCAGTTGGAAGGGTGCACAGTGGCTGGAAATTATGAGCCTGCTCTAAGTAAATGCTCAGCGCTTTCGCTAAGGGGGCAGGGAAAGCAAAACCCCAAATCAACATCAGATCAATGTCTCTTCCCCAGACAGCAGCCATGGCCTCTGCAGCTTCCACAGATCAGTCAGCGGGAAAAGATGTCTCAGCCACTGGGCCAGGGTGGAGCCCTGCAGGTGGCCATTATGTATTGTCCCCCTGGGCAAAGGGTTCATCCCGCTTCCCATGGAACAGCACCGATTAATTCCCTACTGTGGACCAGGTACATGTTGACACCTGTGATGTAGCCTCACCCCATATTTCTTACAAAGCACATAGCACTTTTGTCTCCACTGGGCAGTTGGCACACCTGAGGCCTAGAGAGGTGGAGCAGTTTACCCGAGGTCACACAGCTGGCCAGGGTAGAGGCGGGATAGGAGCCCAGGTGTGATGGATGCAAAGCCTCGTGTCCCAAACTCTGCATCACTAGGTCTATAGAAGCAGGAATGTGTTGAATTAGTTAGGAATGCACTTGGCTGCAAGTAAGAGAAAACTGGGCTAATGGTGGCTTCAGTCATAAAACCATTCATTGATAACTTAGAAGGGCATCGGGAAGTAGGCAGTGCCCAGGTGGGTGCAGTAGTTCCTCAGTATCATGATCTGCAGTTCTCTTGGCCTTCCTCTCATGGTGGCAGGGTGGCTGCCACAGCTCCAAACATCACATCTTCACACAGCATCCAAAGGCAGAAAGCAAGGTGGTGGGTGGGGACAAAAAGTAAGCAGTCTCTCCTGTGTCTTTCTCATTTTATTAGTGAGGCCTGTTTTTCCCAGAAGGTTCCAGAAGGCTTCCCTTACATCTCAGCAGCCAGAAATGGGTCAGAGGCCTGCCCTAGGCCCTGAGGGATCAAATTTAGTTCCTCTGACCTGGTAGACTGGAGGCTGAAACAAAAACCAGTTAACTGGAGGACAAAGTAAAGCATGCTGTGTTTCTTGCACATTGTGTTTGGGGGTGAGATTTGTATCTGTTACTCTTGGCTCACCAGCCCATGAGCGCTTTGAAGATAGCGGAACACCCCTGTCATGGATTGAATACTGATTCCCAGTATCATGTGGTTGTCTTCCATTTTGTGATCTGATGTGATTATCCTATATGTTGTAAATCCTAACACTCTGTAATGTTAATGAGGCAGGGTTAGAGGTAGTTATGTGAATGAGGCAGAACTCAGGCTACAGGATTAGGGTGTATTTTGAGTCAGTCTCTTTTGAGATGTAAGAGAGAATTGAGCAGAGGAAAGGGACCTCATTACGACTGTTATGGACTGAATTATGTCTCCCAAAATGTGTATCAACTTGGTTAGGCCATGATTACCAGTATCGTGTGGTTGTCCACCATTTTGTGATCTGATGTGATTTTCCTATGTGTTGTGAATCCTAACCTCTATGAGGTTAATGAGGCAGGATTAGAGGCAGTTATGTTAATGATGCAGAACACAATCTACAGGATTAGATTGTATCCTGCATCAATCTCTTTGACATATAAAAGAGAAAAGCAAGCAGAGAAAAGAGGGACCTCATTACCACCAACTGAAAAGAGCCATGAGCAGAGCGCCATCCTTTGGACCTGGGGTCCCTGCGCTGAGATTCTTCTAGACCAGGGGAATATTGATGACAAGGACTTTCACCCAAAGCCAACAGAGAGAGAAATCCTTCTCC
This sequence comes from Trichechus manatus latirostris, assembly GCF_000243295.1. Lineage (NCBI taxonomy): Eukaryota > Metazoa > Chordata > Mammalia > Sirenia > Trichechidae > Trichechus > Trichechus manatus. The sequence goes on along the minus strand of NW_004444067.1, from coordinate 2,268,378 downwards.
TGAAGCTGGCACCCTGAATTCAGACTTCTAGCCTCCTAGATTGTGAGAGAATACATTTCTATTTGTTAATGCCATCCACTTGTATTTCTGTTATAGCAACACTAGATGACTAAGACAACCCCATTCAGATTTTACCCAGAATCCAACCACTGCTCTCCATACTTTCTTCTTTTTCTTTTTAAATAGCTTTACTGAGATGTAGTTCAAGTACATCATACAACTTACCCATTTAAAGTGTAAAATTCAGTGGTTTTTAGTATATTCACAAGGCTGTGCAACCGTCACCACAGTCAACTTTAGAACATTTTGGTCACTCCCAAAAGAAACCCTTTATGCTTTAGTCATCACCGCACCCCCACCCCAGCCTCCCGCTAACAGCCCGCACCAACGTACCACCAGCGCTCGCCCGCACCATTGCTGCAGACTCCTACCTGGATCCCTGGCCTCCACCTCTGCTCCTTGTCCAGCTGGTTCTCATCACAGCACCCAGAGGGATCCCTCCCCTGCTCAGAGGGCTCCTTCGTCCATCTCACTCAGAGAGAGCCAGGTCCTCCCCTGGCCTGTGAGACCCTGCACAATCTGACCACATCTTCCTCCACTCTCCCTCTACCACTCTGGCCTCCTTGCTCATCATCTCATCCTCCAGGCCCACTCCCGTCCCAGGGCCTTTGCACCTGCTGCTCCCTCTGTCTGGAATGCTCCTCCTTCAGATAGGGTAATGCCCTCCTCTCCCTGCCTTCAGGTCTCTGCTCAGACGTCACCTCCTCCAAGAAGCTTCCTTTACCCCCTGTCTGAAGGAAGCCCCTTCCTCTAACTCCTTCCCTCCTCTCACCCTGCTGTATCTGATGGATCTGTCTTTATTGAAGATCTTGACATCTTGACCACCATGCATTTATTTTGCATGCATTCTGATGCCTTAAAATCTTGCATTAAAATATCGCTTATCTTGATAGCCGAGTTTTGTGCCCGAGGCCTGTGCCTCACTCTCCTCAGTCTAGCCTGGCCCTCTCTCCTCCTCTGGGCAGCAGAATCGACTTCACGGCAACGGGCTTGGTTTGGTTTGTTTTAGGGGCTGGGGGGAGGAGGGAAAAATTGAAAGGTGACTGCTAATGGTGTGGGGTGGTGAAAAAGTTCTGGAATTAGATAGGGGTACTGGTTGAACAACCTTGTGAATATACTAAGAACCACTGACTTGTACATGTAAAAAACAGAAGTGAATGACAGCTCTGGAGACTATTATTCTCCCCATTTTACAGGAGAGAACACTGAGGTTCAGAGACTCAAATAATATGCCCAAGGACATATTGCTGGTTGAGTGGGAAAGCAGGGATTCAAACCAAGGCCAGTCCTACTTCCAAAGCCCTGTTGGTAACCCCACTGTAAAGGGCTTCCCAGGTCTTGGGCAAAACTCCTTGTTTCTCTTTGCCTTGGTTTTCTCGGTTTGTGCAATGGGCATGATTCCAAGGGATGTGAAAGTGGCGAGCACTGTGTGGGGCACAGAGTAGACGTGTCCTTCCCTCTCCACTTTAGGAAAGAATAGAAGACAGCCACAGACCTTGGAAGGGCGAGCACAGGGGCTGGGCGAGGCCTCAGCTGCCCAGAGAGGCGCGGCCCCTTCCCAGCAGCCGTCCCCAGGCAGGAACGGGCCACAGCACCGTGTTCCTGCTGCCAGCGTGTAGGTGTTTCCTGACACCCCCTTTTGTGCTCACAGCCCTGGTGACGTCCCCGTTGCCATGGCGAGTGGCGCCCTCTTCTATGAGAGTGACAGTCACCACCTCTCTGGGACCTGAGCCAGTGCAGCCCAAGGGCAGATTGATTCTGCTGGTGTGAGCCAGATCCCGCAGCCCCGTGCCTCCCGGGGAGGCCAGCTGCCTGGCGCCTTCTGCTAGCCTCTCCTCCCAAGGGCGCAATGTGCGGGCATACCAGGCCTCTTCCAGAGCATCCCCCTGTTCCCTGAGGAGCTCTGGGGGTAGGACAGGGCAGGCTGACTAGGGTTTGAGTCCTGGTGCCTCTGTTTACAAGCCATGTGATCTTGAACCTCAGTTTCTTTATTTGAAAACTGTAAATATTAATACGTCCCTTGGAGCCGTGTTTTAGCGGTTCACTTATCCGTTTAACCAACATTCCTTGTTGTTAGTTGCCTTCAGTCGATTCCAACTCATAGTGACACTATGTGTGCAGAGTAGAACTACACAGGGTTTTCAAGGCTGTGAACTTTCAGAAGCAGATCACCCGGCCTGTCTTCTGAGGTGCCTCTGGATGGGTTTAAACCGCCAGCCTTTCAGCTAGTAGTCGAGTGCTTAACTGTTTGCACCACCCAGGGACTCCTTGAGCCCTGACTAAATGCCAGGCCCTGGGGTGAGAGCAGGGAACCAGAGGCAAGGTCCCTGTCCTCCTTGAGCATCCCAACTCAGCTATGAAACCAAATGATGCGATACGGAGTGACAGGGAGAGGGAATTGGGACTCACCTGGGGAGGGGATGTGGTCACGGAAGGCCTTTCTGTGGAGGAAGTTCTGTGAGAAGCTGGGGAACAAGCACTCCAGGCAGAGGAACAGCATGTGCAAAGGCCCTGGGGCAGGAATGGGCTCAGCATGTCCAGGGGCCAAGAAGTCCACTATCTCTGGCATGGAGTGAGCGTGAGGGAGAGTGAGCAGGCAGTGAGGCCCAAGAGGAGGGCAGAGGCTGATCACGCAGGGTGTCAAGGCTGCGACGAGCAGTCTAGATTTTGCTCTGAGAGCAAAGGGAAGCCCGCCAGACTGATTTAAGCAAGCCTTGCTCTCCGTTTGAGTGCGTGCGTTCTCTGTGGAACAGCAGGCACTCAGCAGCCGCTCAGTGAGTGGCTACGTTATTGCTGGCCTGCCCCGCGGCCCTGTCCCCTCTGCACTCCCTGGCCCTCAGCTCAGAATACAACTCCAGAGAGAAGGCTTCCCCTGCTTCCTCCAAGTCCAGCCTGAAGCTTGGCCAACCCCTAGTCCTTTGGCATTGTTGAGCAACCTGTCAAACTCAAGGGGGATGAAGACCCAAAAGAACATTGTGAGAGAAGGGAGTGACCCAATATGGGGCACCTACTGTGTGTCAGAGGAGCCCTGGTGGTGCAGTGGTTAAAGCACGCGGCTGCTAACCAAAAGGTCGGTGATTTAAACCCACCAGCCACTCTGTGGGAGAAAGATGTGGCTGTCTGCTTCCGTAAAGATTACAGCCTTGGAACCCTATGGGACAGTTCCACTGTGTCCTGTAGGGTCACTATGAGTCAGAATTGACCCGATGGCAATGGGTGTCACCCCCTCCCCGTGGCTCGTTTACCGTGTTTGTGAAGGAGGATGCTGCTGTTCCCCCTCTGCCCGAGCCCAGTGCCGACTTCCACCGTTTAACCCACCGTCCTGTAGGCGTGCCCAGGACACCTCTGCACAGGAAGGAGACAGCCATTCAGAAAAGCTGTTTCAGCAGAAATCTAGGGAGGTACAGAACAACCGGCCTGTCCTCTCACTCCCCTTCAAGTCTGCTCACTTCTACCGTCAACTTGTTGGAGGATTAACCCTCCAAGTCCTGATAAACACATTTATTGCCAGGCTTCAGCATTTCTGTCCTCGTAAAAATTTGTGCTGCCTGTCACCTGTGTTTTGAGTCAGGACTCTTGGCTGCAAGTGACAGAAACTCAAGTTTGCCTGGAGATTTTATTAGCTCTCATAACTGAAATGGCCAGGGCATGGGACTTCAGGCATGGTAGGATCCAGGGACTCCAGTGATGTAGTAAGACTTTCAGCCTCTCTCTGCCTCTCAGCTTGGCTCTCCTCTGACTTGGCTTCTTTTCCATGACAGTAAAGATGGCCACCAGCAGCACCTGGCTGACTTTCTCCCACCTCAGCACTCCTAACAGATGGGGAGCTCCTTTATCCACATTTTTCCAGCAGAAGCCCACAGCTGACTCTCATTGGCTGAGATTGGGTCACATGCTTATCTCTGAACCAATCACTGAGACCAAGCACATGGAAAGTTCTGATTGGACAGATCCACACAGCACGAGTGCAGATGAATCAGGATTGTAGGACCCAGGTGGGGAAGGGGTCACAAGACCCCCAGCCCCTCCACAGGGGTGGAAATTGCAGGAAGGACCCAAAGGTTCAAATCCTGGCTCAGCCGCTCACAGGGAGGCTGACCTGGGGCAAGTTTTCTAACCGCCTCTTGTCTCAGTTTCCTCCTTTGTAAAATCAGGACAAGATAATCCTACTCTGTCATAAAATTATTGTGGGGGGTTACATGGTATATAGCGTGTATGAAGTACTTGGCCCAGGGCCTGGCACACAGTAACCAGTCAGTCAATGTCAGCTGTTACTATATTGTCGTTATCAGTTTTGGTTTTTTAAGAAAGCTAAGGCAGGGAGCTTGCCAAGGAATGTGGGCTGGAAGCTCATGAGTAAGACAGAAACCTGCCGGGTCTCGTTAAATAAAAGTGCATTAGATGATCAGTACCAGGAGAGACTCCTCCACTCACAGGCCCCTGGGGGTGCCTGATAACAACTCCCTGGAGCTCTCATCTGGGAGTGGTTCAGTGGCTGGGTCTGGGTTCAGTGAGAACGAGGATCATGATTGATTAATGATGTCTGCCGTGAACAAGGGTGGGGCCGGTGTGGACACTGCCGTGGGTTTTCTGTCCTTGGCCTGGTGCCTTCTGGGTAAGGAGAGAGCAGTGGCTCTTAACTGGGCGTGTTCATCGAAATCCTCCAGGGAGGTTTAAAAGAGATACCATCCTTTTGGTCTCACCTTGAATTAGAATTGCTGGGAATGGGGCTTGGGCATCGTACACAGTTCTCTGAGAGATTCTGATGTCCACCCAAGGCTGTGAAACTCCTAAGGATAAAAAGAGTCCCCACCCCCCAAGCCAGAGGTATGCAGTGGGGACCTCTGGGAACCCGACCTGGTGAGAGGGAGCCACGTGGATATCTGGGGGAAACATGTTCCAGGTGGAGTTGACAGCAAGTGCAAAGGCCCTGAGGTGGGAACAGCTCAGAGGCCAGTGTGGCTGGAGCTGAGTGGGCAAGGGGGAGAGGGAGGCTTATGGGGATCTGACAGGTGGGCAGGGGCCAATCACGATGGACCTTGTGGGCAGGGGGAGGGGGAATTTGATTCTTATTCTGATATGTGATATGATATGTGAAGAGCATATGATCTGGGCCCTCGAGTTCATAATCACACCCAGTCCTCATGGCAGCCCTAGGACTCAGCATTGTCAACATCTCCAGTTCACAGATGAGCAAACCGAGGCACAGAGACGTGCAGCCACTTGCCCAGGCACTCACAGTGACTGTGCCCGACACATCCCCTGTCCCTTGGGATGCCCCGAGGCTGCCCCTAGGCTGATGTTGTCTCCCCTCCCACCCACACCCACACACCTGGACTGAAGGAGCCCAGAGGTGGGGTAGCCTTGGCCCCCAGGTGGCCCCTTATCATCCCCTCTCTTCCTTTGAAGTTGCAGCCAGCTGACTGGATCAACCTGTTTCCTTCATCTTGCTTCCTCCTGGACTCCCGCCAAGCAGCGGAGGTGAGGACCCTGGCTCCAAGCTTCCAACACCTTCTGTTTTATTCATTTTATCTTTTTTTTTAAGTTGTATATACACGTGGTTTAAAAAGTATTCAAACAATACCAACAGGACGCACAGTGAAAAGCCTGCTTCTCTTCCACCTCATGCTCAGAAGCATCCGGAAGTATCCACAGTCACCAGTTTCTGTGTGTCCTTCCAGAGACGGCTTACAGACATATAAGCAGAAAGGTACACGTGTAGCTACGAACATGTTCCTCAAATACCAGGGGAGCAAACCTTCCCTGCTCTCCTGCACGCACCTGGCTCTCTCCCCTTGACAGTATAGTTGGAACAAATTCATCGAATCCAGAACTCTAGTCCAACCATGAGAAAAACATCAGACAAATCCTAGCAGAGGGGCATCGTACAAAACGCCTGCCCAATGCTCCCCGCAACTGTCCAGGCCATCAAAAAGAAGGACAGTCTGAGAAACTGTCACAACACAGCCAAGAGGAGCCTAAGGAGACATGATGACTTAACTCTCACGTGGGATCCTGGGACAGAAAACGGGCGTCAAGAGAAAACGGAGGAAATCGGGATAAAAGATGGACTTTAGTTAGGGATGACGTGTCAGTATTGGTTCGTCAATTGTGACAAATACACTATACTGATTAAGATGGAAGGTTGAAAGGTTGGTGGTTCAGATCCACCCAGCAGCTTCGTGGGAGGAAGACCTGTCGCTCTGCTTCCATAAAGATTACAGCTTAGAGAATCCTATGAGGATGTTCCGCTCTATCACATGGGGTCATATGAGTCGAAATTGACTCGAAGGCACACAACAACAACAGCGGTGTAAGATGTTAATAGAAGGGGAAACTGGGTGTGGGGTATATGGGAACTCTCAGTACTGTCTTCTCAGTTTTTCTGTAAATCTAAAACTGTTCTAAAATATAAAGTTAATCTTTAAAAAAAAGGACATATTTAAAAAAAAATCCATTGAGCGGTACGCCAAAGACAGCTCAGCGAACCTCGTGCTCTTTACTACATATGTTATCCCTCGGTTAAAAAAGACAGAGACAGAAATCACATAGAAAACCTAGACCTTGGAGACTGCTGTGTACCTGCTGTGGGGTAGCCTCAGCCCTTGTCATGGCTATGTAGTGTTCCATTGTCTAGATACTTGATAACTAATTGGATTGAACTGTGTCCCCCAAAAATATATGTTGACATCTGACCTCGGGTTCTTGGGACTTGAGTTAGCAGCTTACCTGCCATCTTGCCTGCTGATCTTGGCGTTTGTCGGTCTTCACAGCCTGTGAGCAAGAACCCTGCTGTCTGATCTGCTGATCTTGCGTTCACCAGCCCCTGTGGCTATATGAATCAGGAGAAGCCTCCAGCCTGACCCATGGACTTGGGATGTTCTAGCCTCTGCAACCGTATGATCCATTTCCCTGATATAAATCTCTCTCTATATATATTTATGCACTTTACTGGTTTTGCTTCTCTAGAGAACCCAGCCTAAGACATTTGGTACCAAGAGTGGTTCTAGAGAAACAAAATTGTAAGGATGAGTCTTCTAAATTGGTTCTCAAGTGTAGTTAGTCTTAAAGATGTTGATGACTCTGGTTCCAGTAGTAAAGAGGGCACTGCTAGTCCATGGTGTGAGGTTGCAATAGAAGTACACAAAATATCACCACCAATAGATCAGGTATTGGTGAAAGGCGAGGCTGTGGGTGATCATATGTTTGATACCTTTCTACAGTTTTATCATAATGGGAAGTATAAGGAAGCTGGTTGGTTGGTCCTACTTTTGCTAGACAAACTTAGGGACACCGAGCCCCTAAATTCCATTGAATCACTCCTGCCAACAGAACCAACCCTCTCACTCCCATCTGAAGAGATCACTTCATCTTTGTCTGCTAAGCCACCCTCCCCATTAAAACTGTCACACATCCAGCCACTCCCATAACTAAAAAGGATGCACAATGCCAAGTGGGCCTCTTTGGATTTTGGAGGCAACGCATTCCTCATCTGAGTGTGCTACTACAACCTATGTATCAAGTGCCTGGGAAAGCTGCCAGCTTTGAGTGGGATCCAGAACAAGAGAAAGCTCTACAGCAGGTTCAGGCTGCCACGCAAGCGGCTCTGCCACTTGGGCCATATGATCCAGCTGATGCAATTGTGCTTGAAGTTTCAGTGGCAGGTAGAGATGCTGTTTGGAGTCTTTGGCGGGCCCCTATTGGTGAATCACAGTGCAGACCCTTAGGATTTTGGAGCAAAGCTCTGCCATCCTCTGCAGATAACTACTCTCCTTTTGAGAAACAGCTTTTGGCTTGTTACCGGGCCTTAGTAGAGACTGAGCGTTTAACCATGGGACACCAAGTCACCATGCGGCCTGACCTGCCCGTCATGAACTGGGTGTTACCTGACCCACAGAACCATAAAGTTGGACATGCACAGCAGCACTCCATCACTAAATGGAAGTGGTATAATATGAGATCGGGCCCGAGCAGGACCTGAAGGCATATGTAAGTTGCATGAGGAAGTGCCCCAACTGCCCATGATCTCCACTTCTGTCACATTACCTTCCATCTCCCAGTCTGCACCTGTGGCCTCATGGGGAGTTCGTTATGATCATTTGACTGAAAAGAGAAAACTTATGCCTAGTTTACAGATGGTTCTGTGCAGTATGCAGGTGCCACTCAAAAGTGGACAGTCGCAGCACTACAGTCTCTTTCTGGGGGCTCCCTGAAGGACAGTGGGGAAGGGAAATCCTCCTAATGGGCAGAACTGTGAGCAGTGTACCTGGTTGTTCACTTTGCTTGGAAGGAGAAAAGGCCAGACATGCGATTATGTACTGATTGGTGGGCTGTGGCCAGTGGTCTGGCTGGATGTTCAGGGACTTGGAAGGAACATGATTGGAAAATTGGAGACAAAGGAGGTATGGGGAAGAGGTACGTGGATGGACCTCTCTGAGTAGGCCAAAGAAGTGAGGGTATTTGTGTCTCATGTGACCGCTCACCAAAGGGTGACCTCAGCAGAGGATGATTTTAACAATCAAGTGGACAGGATGACGCATTCTGTGGAAACCACTCATCCTGTTTCCCAGCTACTCCTGTCATTACTCACTGGGCTCACGAACAAAGTGGCTGTGGTGGCAGGGATGGAGGTTATGCACGGGCTCAGCAACATGGACTTCCACTCACCAAGGCCGACTTGGCTACAGCCACTGCTGAGTGCCCAGTCTGCCAGCAGCAGAAGTGAAACTGCTTGGCAGTTTGAACCCACCAACGGCTCCTCGGGAGAAAGATCTCGTGATCTGCTCCTGTAAATACTACAACCTAGAAAACCCTATGGAGTAGTTATGCTCTGTCATATGGGGTTGCTGTGAGTCAGACTTGACTCCACAGCACCTAACAGCAACAACACAATAAGCCCCCCAGGTTGTGGCATTTCGTTACAGCAGCCCTAACCACTAAGACAGCAGCCGACATAACCAGGCCCCTAGTGACAGCGCAGGGCTTATTTTCAGGCATTCCTCCCTGTGAGCAGTCCAGCCCTGACCTGCATGCCCCTGTCCGTACGGGCTCTGGGCTCTGTGCTGGTATCTCCGCAGAACCACTGCCTAGACATCGGACAGTTGCTTCAAAGAGTGCCTGCATGAGGAGTCTGGGTTTTAATAGCAACTTTGCGTGGAAGAGATCTTCTTACCAAAGGGGATGGAGAGAGATGGTGTGAGGGGATGGGGAGTAGAGGGGCTTAGCCCTTTTATTGAGGGTAATCAGGAACAGCCTCTCTGGGGAGGTGACATTTGAACAGAGACGTGAGTAAAGAGAGAGCCAGAGACGTCTAGATATGTGGGGAAGAGGGTTCCAGGCAGAGGGAATGGCATGTGCAAAGGCCCTGGGGTGAGGCCATTTCTGGTGTTTGAGGAACAGTGAGTAGGAGAGTGGGTAAGAGGAGATCAGTGGAGACAAGATCATGGGGAATTTCTTCCACCATGGAAAGGAATGACATCATTCTGAGCAAAACGGGAAACCTTTAGTGGATGGAGGTAGGCCTGATGTAGGTTTTAAAAAGATCCCTCCAGGCGCTGGGGGTAGTGGGCAGAACGGAGAATGGGAATCCAGTGAGAAGGCGACTGCAGTATTCCAGGCAAGAAAAGATGGAGGCTCAGACCAGGGTGTTCCCTGTGTAGGTGGTGGAAGGGGCAGATCTCCAGCATGTTTTGAAGGCAAGATCAACAGTACTTGTTTATTTAGTTTCTGCTTTGTTGTCATTGGTTGCTGTTGAGTCATTCTGACTCCTGGAGATCCCATGTGTGCAGAGTAGAAATGCTTCATAGAGTTTTCAAGGCCATAACCTTTCGGAAGCAGCTTGCCAGGCCTGTCTCCCGAGGTGCCTTAGGGTAGGTTTGAACTGTAAACCTTTCAGCCAGTAGGCAAGACCTTAACCGTTTGCGCCACCCAGGGAACCTCAGTAGTTCTTGTTGATCTCCAAGGTTACTAGGCCAGAGCACAACGGAGGAGGAGGGACGGCATCCCACGCAGCGGGAACAGCAAGTGCAAAGGCCCTGTGGCAGGAGCAGACTAATGGTCCCAGGCCTGAGTTTACTGCTAGTGTTGCTCATGAAGAAAAGACTGCGGCAGAATTCTGGGGGCAGAGGGAGAAAGCTCTGCCCTCCTAGTCCACTTGAAGGCCCCCTAGAAATTTGGCAACTGTCGTCTGCACCTCTGAATCGACTCGATGGCAACAGGTTTTTTGGTTCTCTGCACCTCTGCCCCCGTCCCACTCCCCCCTCCCTCCTTCCGGGTTCATCAGCCAGACCCTCTTATCATATGCGCACACAGCTTCCTTTTCAGCCCAAAGGTCGTTATTTTCACACCTGTTGGGAAAACCAGCAGGCCTGCTTCCAGGAGGGTGGGAACGAGTGAGGTGCACAGGGATGTCATTTGTAGGGCTGACGCCCCCAAGTGCTCCCGTGTCCCTCCCCTTCCACTTGAAACCGAACCTGACCCATAAAAGGTGGCCCGGGAAGGCCAATCCGTACTGTTTGCCAACAATCCTTCTCCATGGCTCTGTCCACATGCTGCGGGAGGGGAGCCTCACGCTCTGAAGGTGCCATCCTTTCCAAACTCCTAGGCCCGAACCCAGACGGCGTGTTTCCTCCTCTCTGAGGGTGAGCACGGACCACATCTCCCTTCCACTCTGGCTCCTGGGACACTGCGCCAACTCCCACTCTGGCTCCTGGGACGCTGCGCCAACTCCCACTCTGGCTCCTGGGACGCTGCGCCAACTCCCACTCTGGCTCCTGGGAC
>NW_004444067.1:2221211-2257360 GCF_000243295.1 Trichechus manatus latirostris | reverse complement strand
ACTCTGGCTCCTGGGACGCTGCGCCAACTCCCACTCTGGCTCCTGGGACGCTGTGCCAACTCCCACTCTGGCTCCTGGGACGCTGCGCCAACTCCGAGGCCCAGCGGTGCAGATTGTGCAGGTTCATGTGGGCTCTGTGCTGGGAATCTTCCTTTCTTCTTCTGTTTCTGCTGTAACTGGTATCTTATGGGATCCTGGGCTAACCTCAGTTAGGGTCATCTTCTAGGCTCCCACGAGAGTTTTCACAACCCCTCAAGCCTCCCCAGCACCCCCAACTCAAGGCTAGGGCAGAAGCAAGGACAGTCCCCATACCGCATGATCTGACATCTGGGGCTACCTGGCCACACCCTTATTGCTGCTAACAAACTACCCCAAAACTTTGAAGCTTAAAACAAAATGTATTTGCTCGTGATTCTGTAATTTGGGCAGGACCCAGCAGAGAGGTTTTTCCCCACTCCACAGGGTGACCTGGGGCAGCTCAGCTGGGGCTAGATGATCCAGCCTGACTCCACCTACACTACCTAGCACATAGTATGTGCTCAGTAAATGTAAGCTGGGCTGGCTGGGCCTCTCTCCGTTTGTAGTCTCTCATCTCCCCAGGCTGCCTTCTGCCCATGCGGTCTCTCCCCATTCTGGAATCTGACCTGAGCTTCTTTTAATGGCAGCTGATTCCAGGAGAGGGAAGGCAGAAGCTGCCAGACCTCTTAAGGCTTAGTCCAGACTGGCATTGGAATTCCTTCTGCTGCATCCAATTGGTCAAAGCATTCACAGAGCCCGCCCATACTCAAGGGCTGGGGAAACACTCTGCCTCTTGGTGGAAGGAGCTGCAGGCACTGTGTAGGAAGGGGAGGAATTGTTGGTGGCCATCTTTGCACGCAGCACTAACACCCATCTGTCTGCCTCTGGCTGGCCTGGCGGGGCCTCAGAGACTGCAGAGGACAATGTGTCCCACCTGTGAGACGCCAGTGAGATACCTGGGCTCCAAGAGTCTTGTTTTATATAAAAACAGGAAGAGGAGATGATATCCCACCGAAGAGCAAACACCCGAGCCACTTGGTGCTCACTGTGTCTAACTGGGAGGCTGAGCACACAAATTAGATGTTTACGAGAATAAGCAGTCATTAGAACTCAAGAACTAGAGGGGAGATAAACACCATTTCAAGATATTTTGCAAATTTGGCTCCGAACTCTGCCTGCCTGTGAACATACTGGTTCTCAGCTTCCTCAGGGGTGTGTGTGCGTGTGTGTGTGTGTGTGTGTGTGTGTGTGTGTATTATATACGTGCACGTGTATTGTAAGCCCTCTAAGTAAATTGTTTTTCCTGAGTGCCTCAGTCTTCTTCTCTGTAAAAAGAGGATAATAGTAGCACCTTACTCAGGGTTAGGAGCCCTGGTGGCACAGTGGTTAAAGTGCTCAGCTGCTAACCAGAAGGTTGGTCGTTCAAAGTCAGCAGCCACTCTGTGGGAGAAAGATGTGTCAGTCTTCTTCCGTAAGGATTTATGGCCTTAGAAACCCTATGGGACAGTTCTACTCTGTCCTACAGGGTCTCTATCAGTTGGACTCCACTCGACGGCAGTGGGTTTGGTTTTTGGGTTTGGAAGTCAGGGTCGTTGTGAGAGTTCAATGAGGAAATGCATGTAAATCTGTTAGAACAGTGCCTGGCACATAATGATAAAAAAATAGTTGCCATCGAGTTGATTCCCACTAATGGTGACCCCGTGGGCTGGAAAGTAGAACTGAGCTCCAGAGGGTTTTCATGGCTGTGATCTTTCAAAAACAGATCGCCAGACCTTTCTTCTGAGGTGTCTCTGGGTCAGTTCAAACTGCCCAACCTTTCAGTTAATATCACTTAACTGCTTGTACCACACAGGGACTCCTGGCACATAGTAGGTGCACAATACACATAAGCTATAATTTTCATTTGTTCATTCATTCAGCAAACAGAGGACCCCTGCCCAGGGGAGGCCCTTTCCCTCCTGTTAGGGACTCAAAGACCGTTTGCGTCCCAGCACCAGCCAGTGCTAGGCACACAGGAGGCACCCAGGAATGGGTTTCTGGAAGAATGAGTGAATGGGGCACGGACCTTGCCCTCCAGACCCTGTATTGGAAAGGAAGCAGACTCGTCGATAACCAGTTACAAAGCTGTGTGATCTGTGCAAAACAGTTCAAGGCACAGATTTCACGCAGGAGTCAAAGACTGGTTTCAATGGTGGCATTTCAGTCACAGTGGTCAAGGTAGAGAATAGCTTTGCAGGCCGGAGGCCCCCCTGGGTCCCTTTAAATGGGACCAGGTGGATGATGCTTCTGGCCCCACTTGGGAGAGGAGAGAGCAGGGAGGGAATGCCCTCACTCCATGGAAGACGCATGTCTCAGGGGACTGCAGGCCTCTGGGCTGGGTGACCCCCACCATCCCTCTACCCCCGGATCCACAGCCCCCAGTCTGCTGCCACTGGGAGCTCCTACTGTATGCTCCTCCCATGAGTTCCTACTGTATGCTCCCACAGTGAGCGCCCACTGTGTGCTGCCGGTGGCAGGGGTGGGCAGGACAGCCGTGGAGGGAGGGTTTTATAGAGCGACGGCTTCTGAGCCTGTCTGTGGTGCGAGTTAATGAAGGACTCTGGATTCTTCGTCAAAGCCAGACATCACCTGCTGGACATCTGCTTTGAGCCACTCTGGTGCCTGCAGAGGTTCTTCTGCAGTGACATGGGGCCAAGAGGGGGTCACAACATTTAGGTCCCTGAGTCGAAGTTATACTCAGGTCCACGCTGGCTGCTTGGGACCCTGCATGTGCATCTAGAGTGGGGCTTCCATCCAGGGCTGGCTACAAAACGGAAATGTGGGCTTCTTCTCCAGAAATGGTTAAGAATTTCAAGATGGCAACCGCAGAGCATTAAACCAGATGTGCTGCCCTTCTCAACAGCCCTACATATGGCAGGAGTGCACAGTGGGAGCACACAGTAGGAGCCCGTGATAGGAGCACACTGTAGGAGCCCGTGATAGGAGCACACTGCAGGGGCTCACAGTGGGAGTGGCCAATAGGAGCACACAGTGGGAGAGCAGAGTGGGAACTCACAGTGGGAACTCAGTCGGAGCACACAGTGGGAGCTCACAGTGGGAGCACATGGTAGGAGCACACAGTAGGGGCTCTGTGGAAGCACACAGTAGGAGCTCACAGTAGGGAGTAGAAAGCCCTGCCCATACTCTAGATGTGGCTGGATTCTTGCACTTCCCAGGTGACTAGAGACCTAATGGGAACCTGGAGAACTGGATTCCAGGACCTCAGCGCCTCCCCTCACGCTACAACCTGAAGGCTTCTCACTTTTCTAATCTGCCAAGTGGGTACAGTCAATTTTGTCTCCTGTCTCTCAGGGGACACAAGCCTGGAACAAGAGCAAAGGGCAGCTCTCAAGAGCCATAAAAATAGAAAGGATGATTGTGACAGCTCTTAGCTTTGGCCTCAACAAGCAGATGTTGCTGAGTGCCTGGCTGTGTGTGATGCCAAGCTGAGGTTGGTGCCTTGCACCCAGGGAGTGTTTAATGAGTGCTCATCTTCAGAATTGAGTTGCAGTGTGCAGAGTGAGCTGGGAGACACAGCGCTTACTCACCCTCTGGGTTTGCTGCTGCTCCATCAGAGAAAGGGGGAGGGAGGAGGAAGCATGAACTCTTTCATCCCTGAGGCCCTGAGAATGCTGGAGGGGCATTTTGGACCCAGCTGTGAACCAGGGCTTCCAACCAGTTCCTTATGGCCAAAACCTCTGCTGAGAATTTGCATTTCTAACAAGTTCCCAGGTGATGCTAATGCTGCTGTTTAGGGACTGCTGGTAGAGCAGTGGTTCTCAAAATTTATTATACATAAGGATCATTTGGGGATCTTGGTAAACTGTATATTCTTTTTTTGTTTTTTGTTTTTCTTAATTGTGATTTAGGTGGAAGTTTACAGAGCAAATTAGTTTCTCATTAAACAGTTAATACATAAATTGTGTTGTGACAGTGGTTGCCAACCCCAAGACGTGTCAACACTCTCCCCTTCTTTACCCCAGGTTCCCTGTTTCCATTCGTCCTGTTTTCCTGTCCCTTCCTGCCTTGTCGTCTTTGCTTTTGGACTGGTGTGCCCATTAGTCTTGTACATGGCTGAACTATGAAGCACGTCTCTCATGTGTGTTACTGTTGACCCTGTAGACCTGTCTGATCTTTGGCTGAAGGGTGGCACCACACACTGCCAGATTGTGATTCAGTAGTATCTGGGTGGAAATGCAGATTCTCAGCAGGGGGTTGAACTGGAAAGAACCTGTTCAAAGCCCTGCTGTGAACTAAGCTCCCAGGTCTAGAATGATGAGAGACCACCTCCTGCCCAGCCCAGAAGGAGCCAGGCCTTCCTACATTCATGGGGCTGCATAAAATCCATCTCCCTCTACCGTCTGCAGGGCCCTCCCTGACCTGCCCTTGCCCCCTGCACCCTCTTACTATACTCTGGCCGCAGGGGCTTCCTGGCTGTTGCTTGAATGTTACAAATTTGTGCCTACCCCAGGGTCTTTGCACGTGCTGCTTCCAGACCAGGTGTTCATTTCCCGAAGCTATTCACAAGGCTCAGTCCCCCACTTTAGTCTGCTCTCTGTTCAATTGTAGCAGCACCTCTTCTTGTCATTCCTTCTCCTCAGTATTGCTTTGTTTTTCATTGTAACGCTTACCGTACTACTTTATTTATTTATTTATTTATTGTGTCTTTCCCTCTAATATGATCTCAGCTTCCAAAATGCGGTATATACCCAAGTATAAGTCAACTCCCCATTTTATCAAGAAGAAGATACCTCTCCCAATTACTTTTTTATAAACTTAAATATCAAATTTTGGGAGTATAAATGAAATAGATGTTTACTTGTGCGCTGATGCGCTGATATTAGTAAGAGTTTTATACGTCTATTTAACCAGTTGCTGTCAAGTCGATTCTGACTCATGGTGATCCCATGTGCTGCAGAGTAGAACTGTGTTCCCTAGGGTTTTCATAGCTGTGACCTTTCAGAAGTAGATTGCCAGGCGTTTCTTCCAAAGTGCCTCTGAGTGGGTTTGAACACCAGCCTTTCGGTTAGTAGCCAAGCACTTCACCATTTATGCCACCCAGAGACTCCTAGACGTATTTAAGCCTATTTAGAGCCACATGTTATGTAAGTAACATAATCTATTAAGAAGTACTCCTTTTTGTCCCATGCTTGCATTCATGAAATAATGCTCTTCAGACCCTCCCTCCCTCCAGCCCCCTGTGTCTTTGACATTTGTTTTGAGTCATCAGAGTTTGGCTGGTCCCATCTGTTTCCCTTATGTCTCAAACTTCTGAGACACGGCATTTTTTCTTCTTTATTGTGCTTTAGATGAAGGTTTACAGAGTAAATTAGTTTCTCATTAAACGATTAATATAAATATTGATTTGTGACATTAGTTGCCAACCCCACGACATGTCAACACTCTCCCCTTCTCGACCTTGGGTTCCTCGTTACCAGTTTTCCTGTCCCCTCCTGCCTTCTTATCCTTGCCCCTGGCCTGGTGTGCCCATTTAGTCTCGTTTTATGGGCCTGTCTAATCTTTGCCTGAAGGGTGAACCTCAGGAGTGACTTCAGTACTGAGTTAAAAGAGTGTGTGGGGGCGAAACTCTCAGGGTTTCTCCAGTCTCTGTCAGACCAGTAAGTCTGGTCTTTTTTTGTGAGTTAGAATTTTGTTCTACATTTTTCTCCAGCTCTGTCTGGGATCCTCTGTTGTGAGCCCTGTCAGAGCAGTTGGTGGTGGTAGCTGGGCACCATCTAGTTGTGCTGGACTCAAGTCTGGTGGAGGCCGTGGTAGTCGTGGTCCATCAGTACTTTGGACTAATCATTCCCTTGTGTTTCTGGTTCTCTTCATTTTCCCTTGCTCCAGATGGGGTGGGACCAGTATAGTATCTCAGATGGCTGCTGTTATACACTAAATTGTGTCCCCCAAAAATATGTGTATCAATTTGGCTAGGCCATGATTCCCAGGATTGTGTGATTGTCCATCATTTTGTCATCTGATACGATTTTCCTATGTGTTGTAAATCCTATCTCCTTGATGTTAATGAGACGAGATTAGTGGCAGTTATGTTAATGAGGCAGGACTCAATCTACGATATTAGATTGTGTCTTAAACCAATCTCTTTTGAGGTATAAAAGAGAGAAGTGAGCAGAGAGACACGGGGACCTCATACCACCAAGGAAGCAGCTCTGGGAGCAGAGCGCGTCCTTTGGACCTGAGATTCCTGCACGGAGAACCTCGCAGACCAAGGGAAGATTGATAACAAGGACCTTCCTCCAGAACTGACAGAGAGAGAAAGCTTTCCCCTGGAGCTGACACTCTGAATTTGGACTTTTAGCCTACTAGACTGTGAGAGAATAAATTTCTCTTTGTTAAAGCCATCCACTTGTGGTATTTCTGTTATAACAGCACTAGATGGCTAAGACAGCTGCTCACAAGCTTTTAAGACCTCAGACACTACTCACCAAAGCAGGATGTAGAACATTTTTTTTATAAACTATGTTATGCCAATTAAGCAAGATGTCCCCTGAGACCATGGTCCCCAACCCTCAGCCCAGTAATTCGGTCCCTCAGGGGGTTTGGATGTGTCTATGAAGCTTCCATGACCTTGCCTTGGTCAAGTTGTGCTGATTTGCCCAGTCTTGTTTACCGTCTTACCTTTCACCAAAGTGACCTCTTATCTATTGTCTAGTTAGTGTTTTTCCTTCTCCACCCTCTCCTCCCTAAACTCATTGCATTGAGTCAGTTCCGACTCATAGCGACCCTCCCTAGTAACCATCAAAGATTGTTTCTTTCTGTGTGTAAACCTTTTCATAAGTTTTTATAATAGTGGTCTCATACAGTATTTTTCCTTTTGTGATTGACTTATTTCACTGAGCATAATGCCCTCCAGATTCATCCATGTTGTGAGGTATTTCGCAGATTCATCATTGTTCTTTATTGTTGCATAGTACTCCATTGTGTGTATATACGGTCGTTTGTTTATCCATTCATCTGTTGATGGGCATCTAGGTTGTTCCACCTTTTTGCTACTGTGAACAATGCTACAAACAACACGGGTGTGCCTATGTCTGTTCGTGTGATGGCTCTTATTTCTCTAGGATATATTCCTAGGAGTGTGATTACTGGATCATATGGTATTTCTATTTCTAGCTTTTTAAGGAAGCATCATGTTGTTTTCCAAAGTGGTCGTAACATTTTGCATTCCCACCAGCAGTGCCTAAGAGTTCCAGTCTCGCCACAGCCTTTGCAACATTTGTTATTTTCTGGTTTTTTTATTCATGCCAGTAATGTTGGGGCGAGATAGTATCTCATTGTGGTTTTGATTTGTATTTCTCTAATGGCTAGAGATCACGAGCATTTTCTCATGCATCTTTTAGCTGCCTGAATGTCTTCTTTGGTGAAGTGTCTTGTTCATACCCTTTGCCCATTTTTTAATTGGATTATTTGTCTTTTTGTTGTAGAGGTGTTGGATTTTCCTATAGATTTTAGAGATTAGACCTTTATCAGATTTGTCATAGCCAAAAATTCTTTCCCAGTCTGTGGGTTCTCTTTTTACTCTTTTGGTGAAGTCTTTTGATGAGCATAAGTGTTTAATTTTTTAGAAGATCCCAGTTATCTAGCTTATCTTCTGGTGTTTGTGTGTTAGTTATGGTTTGTGTCCTGTTTATGCTGCAGACACTGCATTTTTGAATCTACCTATGATGCAGCCACTGGAAATTTTATCCCAGGCAACAAATACCTTTTGCATAAATGAGGACATTGGTTGTTTCATTTGTTTGGTGGGGAATATATTATTGATGAGCTTCACCAAGTAACCACTTACTATGTTACTTTATAAAGTGATCTTTAAAAGGCTTATTTATAAGGATACCCAACACCTGTGACTGCAGAGGCAAAACCCAGAATGAGGACTCAATCTGATGACATTTCTTGGCTCAGTCTTTTTGTAAGTGATTCAGAGACGTGACTTATAAGAATCCCAACAGCACACTTTGAGGTTGCTTCAGGCTAATGCTGAGGTTCTCACCCTGGCTGTTTATTTAGAATCAGCTGGGGGAACTGGCCTCACCCCCACACCAACAGAATGAAAATCTTTGGGAGTGGGGCCCAGGCAGCTGTATGTCTAACCCCTCCCCCAGGGGGTTCTAATATACAGTCAGGGCTGAGCCCCATGAGGCTAATTTTTATACAACAAACTGCTGGGTCTCAGAGTAGGGTCCCTGGCAGGGTTTCGAACTGTTCCTTCTGGTTCGACCCCCTGCTAAGAATTTCCGTTTCTACCTTAGATATACTGAATCAGAATCTACAGTTTACCAAGATCCCCAGACGATTCTTAGTATAATAAATTTTGAGAAGCAGTGCTTTGCTAGTGGTTCTCAGAGTTGGTCCCTAACCAGCAGCATTAGCATCGCCTGGGAACTTGTTAGAAATGCCAGTTCTCAGCAGGGGTTCGAACCTGAATGAACTGGTTTGAAGCCCTGGTCCCTGGACCAGCAGATTCAGCATCACCTGGGAGCTTGTTAGAAATGCAAATTTTCAGGTCCCATCCCAGACCCACTGAATCAGATACTCTGGGGGTGGGACCTGGGAATCTGTGTTTTGTAGCCTTCCAGGGGATTCTGATGCTCATCCAAGCTGGAAAACCATTGCTTCAAACCATGCTTTGATTTTTTTTTTTTTTTTAAGTTACTTGGAGAGAAAATGAAGAAGCTGCTTTGTTGTCCGGTCCTGCGCCATCTTTGATTACTGGTATGTTTGAGTCCATTGTTGTGGTCATGGTGTCAGTGCATCTCACTGAGGGTTTCCCTTGCCGTTGTGGGTCCTGTGCTTTACCAAACATGATATCTTACCATCCTTACTTGATTTTGAGGAGCATTCTGGCTGCACTTCCTCTAAGACTGATTCGTTCATTCTTTTCAAGACAATTTTCTTACCAACAGTTCACAGTTCGAACCACAGTTCAAAGACATCGGTTCTTCTGTCTTCCTTTCTCATGGTCCAGCTTTTGCATGCATATGAAGCAATTGCGAAGACCACATTACACAGGTGTATACACATGTAAAAATTTATCCAGCTATAACTAAGGGTTGTGCATTTTTCTGTACATAGGCCACTTCAATTAAAAAAAAAAAAGACTCCCGCAAATGCCCTTCCGCCAGCTCATTTTTATTTTTCAGGACAGTCCCTCCATACATAACAGATGGCCCTTGAAAATGGCCCTGCTCTGTGAGATAGGGTCCAGATACCCAGCCCTCTGAGGGTGTGGTGTTTTGTGGGATGGTAGCGTCTCTAGAGGAAGGCAGAGCCCACGGCCATTGTCATGAACACTGTCCTTCCCTCCAGGTCTGGAGGAGTATCACCAAGTCCTGGGGTGCAGCCCCCAAGAGCAGCTCCTCGTCTTTGCCCTTTAAGCCTGGAGTCGGGTGATTTAATGACTTCCAAGCTGCGAGCCAGCAGTTACACTCCTAGCTGTGCAAAACTCCTCAGCGTGGGCATTAGGGAAATTCGTGGGACGTTTGGCTTTTACAGTAACTGGAGGCGGGGGCATTGTAGGATTTAGTGGATGGGAGCTAGGGCTGCTAAACTTCCTGTAGCTCTGGGGCAGTCCCCTAAAGAACAGCCCTGAACCCTACGTGGTTTTTGAATCTCCACCCATCATTTTTTTTTGGTGAAAACCTTGTTTATAATGGACCGAACATAGAACCTAACTCTGTTACATAAATAAACCAAAGTGTTTTTAGCATTTTTTTAGGTGTGCACTGGATTTCCCAGGAAGAGGGAAAGTGTGTACATCAAGGGGACAGTGCACCCTGTTTTGTTCAGAGCTATGCCAAGAGCTGGGTGCCTGTTTGGAAAATCACATCCCCATGAAAACACCATTGGGGTATTTGAGTCCCCAACACCACACACCTGTATCCATCCACACCTTACCAGTGGTGTTGATGGTGATTCCACATATAGGTGCCAACATCTGACTGCTCCATTGTATCTTCTGGAATAGTTGTATTTGAGCAGTTGCATATAAAAGTGTATATTATTTTCTTACAGGTTACTTTCTTTGGTATTTCCCGTAGAGCATGGGTGTCTTAGGCTGGGTTCTCTAGAGAAGCAAAACCAGTAAAGTGTATAAATATATATATACAGAGAGAGAGTATATCAAGGAAACAGCTCACGTGATTGTAGGGGCTAGAACGTCCCAAGTCCGTGGATCAGGGTAGAGGCCTCTCCCAAGTCACACAGCTGCAGAAGCTGGCAAGCCCAAGATCGGAGGGTCGGAGAGCAGGGCTCCCACTCACAGGCTGTGCAGATCGACAAATCCCAGGTTCGGCAGATAAGCTGACAGCTCAAGTCCCAGGAACGGGAGATGAGACGACAGGACGCAGCCGCAGGATCCAGAGAGAGCAAAAAGCCAGAATGTCTGCTTATATACAGATACAGGCCACACCCCTAAGGAGACTCCCTTTCATCTGATTGGCTACTCACAGCATATTCAGTCATGGAAGTGATTACATTAAAACACGGAGAATCATGGCCCAGCCAAGCTGACACACAGTCTTAACCAGCACAATGGGTGTGTGTGTTTTGGTAATGCCGTACTGTATCAGCTCCCTGGAGTCCCTGGGTGGTGCAGATGGTTAGACGTCAGCTACTAACCAAAAGGTTGGCAGTTCAAATCCACCCAGATTTGCCTTGGAAGAAAGTCCTGGTGGGATCTACTTCCAAAAGATCACAGCCATTGAAAACCCTCTGGAGCACACTTGTACTCTGAAACATGTGGGGTCACCATGAGTTGGAATCAACTCAGTGACAACTAGTTTGGTTATTTTTGTAATTAGTTCTCTAGGGCTACCATAACAAAGTACCACAGACCGGGTGCCTTAGAAGAACAGAAAATTACGGTCTCACGGTTCTGGAGGCTAGGAGTCAGAATTCAGGGTGTCGGAGAAGATCCTTTCTTGTCTCTCCTGGCATCTGATGTCCCCAGGCATTCCTTGGCTTGCAGCCGCAGCATAACTCCATCTCTGCCCCCGCCTTACGTGGCTGTCTTTCCTCTGTCTCTCACTGTGTCTCCTCTCCTCTTTTATAAGCACATCCCTCAGATTGAATTAGGACGCACCCTACTCCGGAATGACCTCATGCTAACTGAGCTGAGAACATCATCAAAGGTCCTGTTTCCAAACAAGGTCACACTGATGCATACCAGAGGTTAGCACTTCAACGTGAATTTTTGGGGAACACAAGTCAACCCATAACATACGTGTAGGTAGCCCCTATCAGTCACAAGCGGCATTTCAGGATGGTAGAGAAGACATCACAAACATTTCTTATAAAAGGGAGGGGGCTGGGTTCTAGAGCACTTGAGCAGATACCTGAAGAAGCACACACAAGTGTTTCCATTGCGGCCTTGTTTGCAATCGGGAAAAATCGAACACAAGCCACATGTCCGTCAATAGGTGACAGGATAGCTGAATTGTGGCTTGTTCAGCTAACGGAATAAGTGAATGAACTCTTCCATGCTTATCAACACAGCTTAATGCAAAAACAGATAACAAACGGGAAGTACTAATCACAAAATAATCAGTGCAGTAGTACACCATTTAGGTAAAGTTTTAAAGCACGTGAAACTATCCTGTAATCGGTGTATGGCTACACTGAAGTGGAGTAAAGGTTCTAATGATTGGAAGGAACTTTACCGTGTAACTTCAGGGTGATGGTTACCACTGGGGAGAAACAGAGGGAGGGAGGAAGGGAGGGAATGGAGCCCAGGAAGAGGCACCAGCAGGCTCCATCTGTGTAAGAACGTTTTATTGCTTTAAAAATGTATCTGAAGCAGTTATGGCAAAGGCTGACCTCTGGTAGACCTGGGAGGCGAGTGCGTGAGTATTCCTTACGGAATTCTCTGTTCTTTGGGGGATGCTTAAAATATTGATGATAATTATAAACAAAACCAATCAAGCTGTGGGTGGGGTTGCTAAGCCCATGTGAAAACTGACAAAACTTAAGAAGGACCCACATCTCTCCTTAGCGTTCTTCTCCCCTTCCCCTCCCCCCTCTTTCTTCTTTCCATCCAACGGTTAGGTTCCAAGGGCCATCCTTTATGCTCTTGTGGCAGGTCCTACTAACCTGTGCACAGCACTCTATGATTTGCAGACCGCGTCTACCTGCTGCTTCTCATTTGATTGACCTGCCCAGGAGGCACCATTATCTTTACTTTACCCAAGAGGAAACCCTCTGGCAGAGAGCCAGTGCAGCCTGCCGAGGTCACCCAGCAAACCAGTGGAAGGTGCGTCGGCCTCGGGGTCCAGGACCATGTCACGCCTCCGCCTTCTTCCCAGCCCCTCCGCCAGCCCCTCCATCCTGCACGGTGGCCTAGTCTCTCTTGCAAGGTTGGCAGTTCCTCAAGGGCAGGGCTTGTGGTTATGAGTGTGGCTTCTGGAGTCAGTGGCTCACCAACTGTGGGACCCCAGGCAAGTCACTCACCCTGCCTGGACCTCAGTCTCCACAGCTGAAAAGTGGGCTTCATTCATCCAACCTCACGGGGCTGTTGCAAAGATGACTGATAACAAATATGCTCCTCTGTCGTCCAGTCGATTCCGACTCAGGGAAACCCTGTAGGACAGAGTAGAACTGCCCCATGGGGTTTCCAAGGCTGTAAATCTTTTTTTTTTTTTTAATCGTACTTTAGGTGAAGGATTACAGAACAAATAGTTTCTCATTGAACAGTCAGTACACATATTGTTTTATGACATTGGTTAACAACCCCACGACATGTCAACCCTCCATTCTTGACCTTTTTTTTTTTTTTTTGGTGAAAATATACAAAGCCAAAGATACACCATTTCAAAAATTTCTACATGCACAATTCAGTGCCATCGATTACATTCTTCCAGTTGTGCTGCTGTTCTCACTTTAGATGAAGGTTTACAGAACAAAATAGTTTCTCATTAAACAGTTAGTACACATATTGCCCTATGACAATGGTTAACAACCCCACTATATGTCAACACTGCCCTTACTCAACCTTGGGTTCCCTATCACCAGCTTTCCTGTCCCCTTCTGCCTTCTAGTCCTTGTCCCTGGACTGCTGTGCCTCATTAGTCCCATTTTGTTTTATGGGGCTGTCCAATCCCTGACTGAAAGGTGAACCTCGGAAGTGACTTCACCACTGAGCTAAAAGGATGTCTGGGGGCCATACTCTTGGGGTTTCTCCAGTCTCTTTCAGGCCAGTAAATCTGGTCTCTTTTTTGCGTGTGTTAGAATTTTGTTCTACATCCTTCTTCAGCTCTTTCCAGAACCCTCTGTTGTGATCCCGGTCAGAGCAGTCAGTGGTGGTAGCTGGGCACCATCTGGCTGTACTGGACTCAGTCTGGTGGAGGCCTTGGTAGCCATGGTCCATTAGTCCTTTGGACTAATCTGTTCCTTGTATCCTGTTCTCTTCATTCTCCCTTGCTCCCAAAGGGGTGAGACCAGTGGAGTATCTTAGATGGCTGCTCACAGGCTTTTAAGACCCCAGAGTTACTCACCAACGTAGAGTGTAGAACATTGTCTTTATAAACTGTGCTATGCCAATTGAGCTAGATGTTCCCCGAGACCATGGTCCCCACAAGGGCTGTAAATCTTTGTAGAAGCAGACTATCACATCTTTCTCCCACAGAGTTCGAACTGCCAACCTTTCAGTTAGCAGCTGAGTGCTTTAACCACGGTGTTAAATATGCAGTGTTTGGTGATGCCTGCCTCAGGGTAGGCTCTAGATAGGTGGAAATTTTTCATCTTTTCCATCTTCAACCCAAGGGCTCAGAAGGGACCACAGAAAGGTTTCCCCACTTTTTCAGCTAAGATGCTTTGGCTACAAGTAACAGAAAACCCAACTGAAACGTGCTTTGACAATAAGAAAATTTATTATGACACTTGACAAGACGTCTAGGGCTCCAGCAGGGTCCAGGCATGGTGGCTGGACTCTGGGGGATGGCATTCTCCTCAGACCAGATCACTCACCAGTCCCGGTATCATATTCAGGCAAAGACATTTTCCCCAGGGGGCCTCAGGACGTGTCCTTTCACATGTCATTAGCCAGATGATGGTGGACACCTTCCCTAAAATCTAAATCAGTTGCAGCGATTGCCAGTGTGGGTAGATGTATCACCTGGGATGATGTTGGGGCGCTAACTCAGCGGGCATGCTTTCAGCTGCAAGTAACAGGTTTTCTGATTAGTAGATTCCACAGTAGGGATTTATTATAATCTCACAGAAACAAAGGTCTAGATATAGGCAGCCCAAGGTTGGTTTAGCAGGTAGCAGGTCAATGATAATCATCAAAGACCCAAGCTCTTTCCCTCTTCAGTGCGTCAGCCATGTCTCGCCTCAAGATCTCAAAATGGCCGCCTATGCTACACTTGCATGCAAATGTGTCCGAGGTGGAAAGAGATGGCAGGAAACTCTCCTCACACACCTCACTTTCTTGTCAGGGAGGGAAAACCTTCCCCGGAAACTTTTACTGGAGTTACCTTAGGTCCCGTTGGACAAAACTAGGTCACGTGGCCACTCCTTGCTGAGAATGGGCATCTTAGGTGGTTTCCTCAGGTGGTTTCCTCAGGACCTGGAGGCACGGATTTCTATGCAAGTGATTTATTGAGGAAGTGCTCCTGAGTGGGGGAGCAGGACAGGGAAAGGGGGAGAAGTCAGGCAAAGGGGCCGTGTTCACTGGGTGAAGTCCTTGCCTCAGCTTGACCCCATGGGAGCCCAGGAGCATCAGCAACATCCCAGAGTTTGTTCCACCTTGAGACCAGGAAGCTGGGCTCCTGGGCTCTGCACAGTCAGCCAGTGCCTAACAGCCGTCCCGGGGGACGAGGATGTGTGGAGATGCCAGTCACCCAAAGTCAGGCCTCTGAAGAAGTTCACAGGTGCAAGCCATCAGCAGCAGCGTGCCCAGAACCTGAGCAGTGGAAGCCCGGATTCTATAAAAGTTCTCCAAGGGGGGCTTCCTGAAACTGTTGCCTCGAGATACTCTTTACATCTTGAACTGAAACTTTCCCTTAAGGTAGCCTTGTAGCTGAATAACAGATTGGCTGAAAAAATAATGAACATCACCTGTACGTATTATGCTTCTTTAAAAAAAAATCACCTATATGAGACCAGACGGTTAACAATTACTTTAAAACAAACATGTGAACATAAGGGGGCAGGGAAACTAGATTAATGGAAACGGAACAACCAGAACAGAAGTAATGAGAATGTTCTCACATTGTGAAGAATGTAACCCATGTCACTGAACCACTTGTGTAGAAATTGTTGAATGGGAACCTAAACTGCTGTGTAAACCTTCACCGAAAACACAATGAACTATTATGAAAAAAAAAAAAAAGGAAAAGAAACAGAATAACTAAAAATAATATATGGGAAAAAGAGAAGGTCTCCAAGGGGATCGGGGGGTCCTCAGAAGGGTTCCTCTGGGAAAGAAGGGGCTGATATTTTCAGCCTCCGCTAGTGGAGGCAGATTCCCCCATCAAGAACAAGGGGGCTGTACGGACTAAGTTGTGTCCCCCCCCCAAAAGATATGCTGAAGTGTTAACCCCTGTATCTGTGAATGTGACCTTGTTTGGAAATAGCATCTTTGCAGGTGTAATTAGCTAACATGACATCATACTGGCGTACCAAACCAAACCTGGCCATCGAGTCAATTCCGACTCATAGCGACCCTATAGGACAGGATAGAGCTGCACCATGGGGTTTCCTAGGATGTAAATCTTTATGGGGAGCAGACTGCCGCATCTTTCTCACCCGGAGAGGCTGGTGGGTTCAAACCGCTGATGTATGGGTTAGCAGGCTCGTCCTTAACCACTGCACCACCAGGGCTCCTTATACTGGAGTAGGGTGGGCCTAATCCAGTATGACTGGTGTCCTTGTAAGGGAGGAGAGAGAACCAGACACAGAGGCAGACTGGGGGAGGACGTCGTACGACGACCGAGGCAGAGATTGGAGTGAAGGCCTACAGGCCAGGGAACGCCCAGAGCAGAAGCTGGGAGAGCCGAGAAGCAGGTTCTCCCTCAGAGCCCCCAGACTGAACTAACACGGCCGACACCCTGACTTTGAACTGCCAGCCTCCAGGACTGTGAGAGAAGAAATCTCTGTTCTCATAAGCCACCAGTCTGTTACTTTGTTAGGCAGCCCTGGGAAAGCACACACAGAGGGAAAATGGCTGCTGGATGAATAAACAGCGACACCCCCTAGACTGAACCCCCCACCCAGTACAGATCTGACCACCAGTGACCACCACGGTCCGGCCAAGAAGAGGCAGAAGGCCAAGCCAGGCCCGGAAGGTCAAGCCAGGCCCGGAAGGTCTGTCCCTCTCTCCCCACCTTCCCCATCCTCCGGGAACTCCCCTGGACCCATTGTTTGCCCACTCAGTGCTCTCAGCTTCTTCCGGCCTGATGACCAGCAGAACTTGAGACTGTGCCCATGGAAGAGGGAAGCGCCTGCCACCACCACATCAGGGAAAAAATAGAGGCGAAATTCCCTTGACTTCTGTCTTCCCTGGCTTCCGGGGTAAAAAATACGCGAGGTGACAAATGGATTCTAGGCTGTGTGCTATTAGTTCTCTTTAATTCCTTCTGCAGTAATAAAGGGAAAGGTTATCAGCACGAGGTGGCTGGTAATAAGCTAAGTGCGGTGCGGGCAGATCAGGGGTTTGAGGAAAGGCTGACTCCATGGCCTGGGTTTCAGTCTGAGCAAGTGAATTATTCCGGATGTGACCGAGCTGTTGCCGCCGTCCAGTGTAGCAAAGCTGAGCTGTTTACTTGGCAGATCTGCCCAGGTACTACTACCCAGACAGGTACCTTTGAACTCCCGGGCCCTGCATGCTTTCTTCCATCCCAAATGCTAGGTGGACGCACCAGGAACTGTGGAAAATCCAAAGGCCAAGTTGTTCTCCATTTTCCTTGACTCAATCACCTTGGCAGCGTGGCCGGAGTCCGGTTCTCTCTTCTACCGGACAGGCCTCTGGACGGCCTCATTGCAGGTTGTGGGCCAAATGCCTGCTGGGGTTGTGTGGAAGGAGGGGAACCTTGGGACCGCAGCTGGGCAGGCTGGAGTGTGGCCCCGATGTTAGCAGAGGAAGAACAGAGGGTATAGATGTCTCAAGGCAGTGTGTCCCAACGTAGCAGCTGACTGACTTTCCAGACCAAGGTGACAGACTCCTCCTGGTTTGCCTGGGATATTCGCAGTTTTAGCACTAATGGTCCTGCATCTCGGGAAACCCCTGGGTCCTGGGCAAACTGGGACAGTTGGTCACCCTATTCCAGACCCACCAATCAAGAGGAACAGTGCTGAGGTGAGGGACGGGGTCCTGGGAGTCAAGTAGACCCAGGGTCAAACCCAGACTTCTCTCTGCCTCAGCCTCCTCCCTGAAAAATGGGAGTGAAACTCACCTGGAAGAATCATTTGGAGAATGGAATGAAGCATGGACACTTAGGTGCCTGACATCAAGTGGAGACTCAGAAGGACCAGTGGTCAGGGTTGGTGTTGGGGTGGGGACTGTGTTCCTACCACAGATCATAGGAGAACAAAAGGAAGGCTTCTTGCGGATGGAAATTAGCAGGGAGGGGCTGCCCTTGACTTCAGGGAAGTAAGAAAATCAGAGGAATGTACACAAAGACGTCCACCCGAGGATATTGGTTGCGGCACCACGTAGAATAGCAGGAGACTGATACAGTACGAATGTCCAGCGGTGGGGCCCCAAAGCGGAAGAATAAGGATCTCTCCATATGGTAGATACTATGCAGCTGTTGAAAAGAAAGTGGAAGAGCCATGTAAAACAGACATGGACTAAGCTCCAATCTAGATGGTTGAGTGAATATTCAACAGGCAAAATGGTGTCTGTAGTAGGCTACACTATACATTTATATGTTGTTCTTGTTGGGTGCTGTCGAGTCAATTCTGACTCATAGCAACCTCATGTGACAGAGTAGAATTGTCCCATAGGGTTTTCTTGGTTGTAAGTAATCGGGTCTTTCTCCCGAAGAGCCGTGGGTGGGTTCAAACTGACAACCTTTTGATTAACAGCTGAGTGCTTAAGCATTGCACCACCAGGCATATGTATGCATGTATATACTATATGTATATTATATACTATATATAAGGGGTTTGGTTTTATATAAGGTGGGTGTCTTAGTTACCTAATGCCGCTATACAAGAAACGCCACAAGTGAAGGGCTTTAACAAAGAGAAATTTATTCCGTCACAGTCTCATAGGCTAGAAGTCCAAATTCAGGGCGCCAGCTCCAGGGGAAGGCTTTCTCTCTTTGTTAGCTCTGGGGGAAGGTCGTTGTCATCAATCTTCCCCAGTCGAGGAGCTTCTCAGCACAGGGACTGGGTCCAGGAGACACGCTTTTCTCCTGGCTCTTGTTTCTTCGTGGTATGAGGTCCCCATGTCTCTTTGCTTGCTTCTCTCTTTCGTGTCTTAAAAGAAATTGGCTTCAATCACTACCTAATCTTGTAGATTGAATCCTGGCTCATCAACATAACTGCTGCTAATTCCATCTCATTAATATCATAGAGATAGGATTTACAACACCTAGGAAAATCACATCAAATGACAAAATGGTGGACAATCACACAATACTGGGAATCATGGCCTAGCCAAGTTGACGCATTTTTGGGGGACACAATTCAGTCCGTGACGGGGGCATCCTTGTTCTCTAGGGAAATGCAGATGAAAACCACAGTGAAATACCATCCACTAGGATGGCTAGGAAAAAAAACACAGTGGAGAATAATAAGTGTTGGCAAGGATGTGGAGAAATTGGAACCCTCATGCATTACTGGTGGGAATGTAAAATGGTGCGGCTGCTGAGAAAAGCAGTCTAGAAGTTCCTCAAAAAGTTGAGTGTATAGTTGCTATACGACAAAGCAATTCCACTCCTGATTATAACTCAAAAGGACTGAAAACAGGTCTACACGTTCATAGCAGCATTATTCACAATAAATAGACAAAAGGTGGAAACAATCCAAGTATCCATCGACAGGTGAATGCTCAGACAAAATATGGCCTCTCCATACAATGGAATATTATTCAGCCATAGAAAGGAATGAAGTTCTGGTATATGCTGCAGTGAAGATGGACCTCAGAAACATTACACTTAGTGAAAGAAGCCAGACACAAAAGGCCACATGGCATATGATTCCATTTATATGAAATGTCCGGAACAGGCAGATCTGTAGAGACAGAAAGCAGATTAGTGGTTGCCAGGGGCAGAGATGAGGAGGAATGGGGAGTGACTGCTAATGGGTATGGAGTGTCCTTTAGAGGTGATGAAAACGTTCTGGAACTAGACAAAGGTGGTGGTTGCACAACACTATGCAGGTACTAAATGTCACTAATGATAAGTTTTATGTTATGGATGTTTTACCACAATAAAAAAAAGATGAGAGGATACATCTGTACGCACTCGTCTTTCCCGGCATACGCACAAAATATGTCTGAATAGGATAAAGAAGGGGCTGATAGCTGTGGTTGTCCCTGGAGGGGTGGGGATACAGTTAGGGGGCTGGGAGTCTGGGAAGGAAGGAGGAAGACTTTTATTGTATACCCTTTGGGTCTGTTGGAATTTTTACATGTGTTACTTAAATTTAAAAAAAAAATTCTTTTGCATGTGTTACTTTAAAAAAAAAAATAAATTCTGCAGGTGAATTTAGGGGAAACAGTAGATGTCAGAGATGGGGAGGATGGGGTCATGTGGTCAGACAACCGGAAAAATACTGAGTCTCTCATCTTTGATGATGCTCTGCCTTTGCACTGAGGACACATGTTCTTGCAAATCCCGTGGGAGGAAGACATGGTCTAAAGAGAGAACTGAATTCCTGGTTGACCAGGCGACAGTAAAAAGGACCCAGGAGACCCCGCTGGGAAGTGGATGGAGCCTGAAGATGGGCAAGGGTCCAGGTTTTCCAAAAGGGAAGATGATATGCATTCTGGAAATCCCAGAAGAGGTCTGTCTCACAGCAAGTGTTCCTAGCAGAATTCTGGCACAGAGCGTTACACAGACAGCCAGTGACTATTTAGGAGAGAAAATGCTAATCACGAGGAGCTACCGCAGGCTCACTAAGCTAAGTCGTATTGACCAATGTCAGTTCCTGTTTTGTTGGGGAGACGACCCTGGTATACCATATGCCCACTCAGGACTCTGCCCTCCTGAAGGTTCTGCAGAATGATGGTTTTTATCATCTTTATAGAGGAATTTTTCATGATTTTCTTGATTATCTGCCTTTTGTTTTCTGCCTCTGCATTATCTGGCAATATTATTCTTGTTTTAAGGCCATGTTCCCTAATCATTGTTTATCTGTTTGTAAGCTTCACAGACTTATTTTAGTAGCTGGTATTAGTCAAAAGTCTTTTGGTTGCAAGGGAGAGAAATCCAATTAAGATGGTTTTATGCAAAAATGTCTGAGGTCTTCGGTTGTAGGCATGGCTGGATCCAGGTGCACAAATGATGTCAATGCTGTATGTTGGATCTGCTTGCCTTTGTGTTGGCTTTATTCTAAGTTGAATTTCCCCAAGTGGATGTAAGATGATCCAACAGCTGTTGGATTGCATCTTATCATCTTGGCAACCAGAGCAGAAAGGGGGCACCTCGTGCTTAACAGCTCCCATTATCTAGGCCAGCTCTCACTGGCTCAGACTGGGACTTATACTCGCTCTTGAACCAATCACCATGACTCTGATTGCCGGTGTTGGATCGTATCCTTCACCCAAATGACAGTAGAGATTATTTAATTTAGTGAGGGATGGAAGGTTCCCTAAAGGAAGATGGATATGCTATTATTGGAAAAAGGAGGAATAGATACTGGTGAGACAAAAACGACCTAATCAAATTGTGATTACCCATACCCATTGCTGTCGAGTTTATTCTGACTCATAGCGACCCTATAGGACAGAGTAGAACTGCCTCACAGGGTTTCCAAGGAGAAGCTGGTGGATTCGAACTGCCCACCTCTTTGATTAGCAGCCAGGATCTTAACCACTTTGCCACCAGGGCTCCAAATTATACTTTGTTATGCAAATATTGTGCTTGGGGAAGAATCCTAAATGGCATTCCAAAGCCAAAAAGAGTCCGCCGTCCATCTCATCATCCATACAGAAAACAAATAAGAGTTAACCACATGATAGGACTTTGGTCCATGAAAATCTGCTGTTATTAGTAGGCCTTGAGTCAGCTCTGTCTTATGGTAATTATGTATAACAGAATGGAAATGTTGCCTGGTCTTGTACCGTCTTCATGATCATTGGTATGTTTGAGTCCATTGTTGCGGCTATTGTGTCAATCCATCTCATGAAGTGTTTTCCTCGGCCTTCTACTCTACCAAACAATATGCCTTTTTCTAGTGATTGGTCCTGCCTGATGACGTGTTCAAACATCCTGCCATCCTTGCTTCTAAGGAACATTCTGGTTGTATTTCTTCGAAGACATATTTGTTCATTCTTTTGGCAAAGATGTTTAATATTCTTCACCAACACCACAGTTTGAGCACTTCAATTCTTCTTATGTCTTCCTTTTTTATTGTCTGGCTTTTGCATGCGTACAGGATGACTGAAAATACCATGGCTTGGGACAGGCACACGTTAGGTATCAAAACAACATCACTGCTTTTTAAAACTTTAACCCTTAGGTGACTCTATTATTTTCTGCTTTGAACTTTTTGTTTTGATATTGTCTTAGTCATCTAGTGCTGCTGTAACAGAAATACCACAAGTGGATGGCTTTAACAAAGAGAAATTTATTTTCTCACAGTCTACTACGCTAGAAGTCCAAATTCAGGACGTGAACTCCAGGGGAACGCTTTCTTCCTCTGTTGACTCTGGAGGAAGGTCCTTCTCATCAATCTTGCCCTGGACTAGGAGCTTCTCCACGCAGGAACCCCTAGTCCAAAGGACACGATCTGCTCCTGGCGCTGCTTTCTTGGTGGTCTGAGGTCCCCACTCCCTGCTCATTTCCCTTTCCTTTTATCTCTTGCAAGATAAAAGGTGATGCAGGCCACACCCCAGGGAAACTCCCTTTACATTGGGTCAGGGATGTGACCTTAGTAAGGGTTTTACAATCCCACCCTAATCCTCTTTAACATAATCTAATCTTGCCTCATTAACCACGGGCAGAGATTAGGATTTACAACACATAGGAAAATTACAATCACAAAATGGAGGACAGCCACACACTACTGGGAATCATGTCCTAACCAAGTTGACATGTATTTTTGGGAGACACAATTCAATTTGTGACAGATACCATGTGTTTTCATTAATGGACGTATGCTGAGTCATGGATGTGTTTAAATTTTCGGTTGGTAATGTGGATTTTGAGAAATATTATCTAGGATTGCACGGTTACCACTGAACTTTTTTCGTTCTCAACCCTGCTGATTGATGATCGACTGTCTGTCCCAATGAATCTTGGTTGCTGAAAATATGGTGGGGCACCTTCCATTAGGTTACATGGGGAACCTCTGATTTTCCAAATATGACACAAGAAAACCAAAACCAAGCCCACCAGGGCTCCCTATCACACCTGTGAAAAACTCGTTGCCGTCAAGTCAATTCTGACTCATAGTGACCCTATAGGACAGAGTAGAACTTCCCCCATAGGGTTTCCAAGGAGCGGCTGGTGGATTTGAACTACTGACCTTTTGGTTAGCAGCCAAGCTCTTAACCACTATGCCACCAAGCCTCCAGCTATCACACAGGAAACCATAAATATGCTTACAAGTCTTATCTAGGGGTACAGAAGCCAAAAGAGACAAAAGTTTTACCCAGTCACACTTCCTGGTTGCACTACCTTACTTGCAGGCCTCATGCTCCAGGTAGTTTGCTTCAACTAACATTTCTTTTGCCTTTCACCATTATGCAAGTCCCCACTGGTGAAGGGCAGCAAATACTTTCAGTGGGACAGGTATACTCCCAAAGAACTCCAGAGGCATAAAAAGCGGTTAGGTTACTGTATGTCCACGGGTCACCAAAGGGTTTTAAAAAGGCCTTCTGCAACAGATTTGCCCAGTGCAATACATCGTTTGATTTCTCGACTGCTGCTTCCATGGATATTAACTGTTGATCCAAGAAGAATGAAATCATTGACAACTTCAATGATCTGCTTGTACTTGATGTCCCACCTGGGCCATGCAGGTGGATCCTGGTGAATGACACCTTTCTATCTAGAAGTGAAGATGGTGTTCCTGAGATTTTGATATCGCTAAGGGTGGGGAGGAGGACAGCAAGAGGTGGGGTTCAGAGAAGGCAGCTGCGGGCTGGCAAGTGGGATGGAGCTCGGAGAGGTGGTGTCCGGGAGGCACACAGTGTGAGCTGATCACAAGCAGAGCCGTCACCCTCTTCTCTCCTCTGCTGTCAGCTGGGCACAGCAAGAATCCCAGGTGATCCCCAGGCAGAGGTGGCACCCATGGGTTAGCATCCTCCCACTTAAGGCAGGAGTAGAGGTTTAGGTCTGTAATGTCAGTCATTGGCAGCAACTGCCTTAGACAGCGTTGGAAAGAATTCTGAGGCTTTATCTGGACTTGGGACACAAGAGTGCTGGGCTCGATTAACAATGCCTGCCCTGGGAGTGAAAGATGGAGAAATAGTATACACACCCCATACTGGCCTTCCCAAGGCTTATTCCAAAGAGACGGGAAGTCAAGAGGCCACTCCAGCAACTGAACACAGATTTATTTCCATCTGACACTAAATGAAAATAATCTCTAAGCAAACAGTACTCTTTATGCAGTGTCTGTTCTCCTAAGCTTTTCCTAATCTACATGATCAACAACAGGTGTTTGCTGTTCATTAGACTCCAACCACCAAAAATAGGCATGAAATCCTGATGATATGAGGCAGATTTCGGAACACCATCACATATTCACATACGAGCGCACCACGGTTCTGCCATTTAGCTAGTTATCTTTCTTTAAATGGCTTCACCCTTTAGAGCTTCTTACTGAGGTATATTATACATAATGAAAAGTGTACAGGTCTTAAATATACAGTTTAAAGAATGTTCATAAAGTGAATACACTCGTTCATAGAGTGAACTGACCCTCCCCAGATCCTTCCCCAGTCACTTCCCCCTGAAAGGGTAACTGCTGTCCTGAATTCTAACTACACCGATTAGTTTTGCCCAATTTTGGACTTTAAATCAATAGAATCTTATAGTTTGGACACTTTTGTGTCTGGTTTTATCTGCTTTGTGATGGTAGCTGTGGACAGTTCTTTTTCATTGTTGTATAGTATTCCATGGTGTAAGTAAATAGATGTATGCGTACGTATACATACATGTATATGTTTATATATGTGTGCGTGTGTGTGTGTGTGTGTGTATGTGTGTATAAACCCATTTTTGTTGAATTGTTTCCAACTCATGGCAGCTCCATGTGTTACAGAGTAGAACTGCTCCATAGGGTTTTCTTTGGTGTAATCTTTACAGAAGCAGAAAGCCAAGACTTTCTTCCGGGGTGCTGCTGGATGGGTTCAAACTGCTAGCCTTTAGGTTAGAAGTTGAGCACAAACCTTTTGTGCTCCGCAGGGACCAGTGTAAATATACCACAGTTTATTCACGCACTCTATGTTGATGGTCATTTGGAAAGCTTCTAGTCTGGGGTACAGTGAACAAGGCTTCTGTTGACACCCCTGTGTGTCTCTTCATGA
Source organism: Trichechus manatus latirostris (assembly GCF_000243295.1). Taxonomy (NCBI): domain Eukaryota; kingdom Metazoa; phylum Chordata; class Mammalia; order Sirenia; family Trichechidae; genus Trichechus; species Trichechus manatus. The sequence continues at coordinate 2,232,642 of NW_004444067.1, read as the reverse complement.
GTGCATGAACACACTTCTGATGGGTATACACATGGGAGAGAAACTGCTCGGACTTGGAGCAGGCATGTGTTCAGGTCTAGGAGAGACAGTTATCCACGTGGTTGGGCCATTTTACACTCTCATCTGAGTGTATGAGAATTTATTCCCTCTCCTTTTTTTTTGGCCTGAATTTGTTTTTAAAAGGAAATTGTTCAGCTATTAGAAAAGAAACACCAGTATCACTTGCCATAGAGAAAAAATTATTAGTATTATAAGAACTAATAACTGTTAAAAAGGCTTATCTCAAATCTGTGAGGTGGCAAGCTAAGTGTCCTGTCTGTGCCTGAGTCTCCTCAGCTGTTGAATGGGGTGATCTGCCCACCACGTTTTGTTCTGAGGACCACAGGCTGTGATATATGTGAAAAGTCATTGCCAAACAGACTTCTGTGGGCTGGGGGCACCAGGGGTGGCAGCCTGGCACAGCCCACTAGGCCCCTTCCGTGAACCCTCCACCTCCAGGAGATCTGATTCAGGAAATTTGGAGGGGGCCGTGGGGACATCGGCATCACTTTGCAGGCCAGCTCTGCAGGGTTTGCAAGCGGTGTATTTTTTGTTAAACTTTATTCCAATTTTGTTACATAAATGACTGTGGGTGGCTGTCCTGGGCTGGACGCTCAGGCTCCTCCACATATCAGCTGGTTATTACCCTCTCTCTGCCTCAGTTTTCTCACCTGTAAAATGGGGATACTAAGAGCATCTGGTGGCACAGTGGTTAAGAGCTTGGCTGCTAACCAAAACGTTGGCAGTTCAAATCCACCAGCCACTCCTTGGAAACCCTATGAGGTAGTCCTACTCTGTCCTGTACAGTCGCTATGAGTTAAAATCGACTCCATGGCAACGGGTTTGGTTTTTTGGTTTTGGCAAGAGCATCTAGGAGCCCTGCTGACGCAGTGGTTAAGCGCTCAGCTGCTAGCGGAAAGGTTGGTGGTTCAAGACCACCAGCTGCTCCTTGGAAGAAAAGACCTGGTGATCTGCTCCTGTAAAGATTTCAGCCTAGGAATCCTATGGGGCAGTTCTGCTCTGTCCTATAGGGGGGCTATGAGTCAGAATCCACTCAGCAGCCCCGAGCAACAACAAGAGCATCTCCCCATAGCATCACTGGGGGGAGTAACCAAGGTAACGAATGAAAAGTGAAAGCACAGCTCCTGGCACCAAGAACGTGCTCAGTACATTTAGCTGTTATTATTATTATCAACCCCATTTGCTCATTCATTCATTCATCCAACAGATATTTGTGACATGCTTACAGTGTGCCTCACCTGTGATAGGTGTCGGGTGGGGGATGGTGCTGTGTGTGTGTGTACTCGTCCAGCTCCGTCCATCTTAGGGGCTGAGGACACAGAGGGGTCTCGGAACCTCCCCCTCAGGTGCCCACAGTCCAGTGGAAGAGAGGTGAGGGGTGCCAAGTGGGGTGCCCAGAGCGGAGGATAGACAGTAGGCTCTGAGGGAGGGCATTGTGTTCAAGGGGGAGGCAGCGTGTGGCCCCTAAGGGGTGGGTGGGGTTCCTCCTGGAGAGATGGGGAGGACACAGCCCAGGGGAAGGGGTGACTGGAGAAAGGAAGGAGTGGCAGTGGGCCTGCGAGGAGCAAGGACACTTCCCACAGCCCGTTAGCCTGTCGTCACAGCTGAGGTCAGACTTCATCCAGGGGGCACGGGGGAGCCATTGAAGGTTATGGTGTAAGGGAGTGGCACATTCCTGTGGATGCTTTGAAAAGATCACTCTATCTGCCAGGGGAAGGACGGATGGAAGGGGCAGGCCTGGAAGTGGGGAGACCAGGGAGGAGGCTACTGTGACAGTCCGGGCAGTGGAGGTGGGGGGAAGAGGTCGGGTTCCAGAAATACTCTGTAAGTCGCGTTACCAGGCGTTGCTCACCCCCTGGACTGTGAGAGAAGGAGGGGGCCCGGGGTGGCCCCAGGTGTGGGCACCTGGGGGATGGAGCGGCCCTCCCGCTCCTCTGGGGCAGGCCTTGGATGGCGCAGGTTGCCTGTTAGCCAGCCAGCCGGAGTTGTCGGGTGGCTGTGGGATTCTGGAGTCTGGAGTTCCTGGAAGGGGTCAGGCTGGCGCTGTGAGATTGGGTGGGGTCAGGGAGGGAGTGCAGAGATAGGCAGGTAAAGTGTCCAGTCTGGGGCCGCCCGCCTTTGAGGTTGAGAAGATGGAAGACCCAGCCAGTGAGAGGGAAGGACACCAGACCCCCCTGGTCCAAGGTCATATGAGGGGACCCCAGCCTAGCTGGGCTGATCAGGAATGGCCAGGGATCCGAGGCCGCAGGGCGCTCCGGGTGGATGAGACTGGCAGGGGAGGAAGGAGGAGTCCAGAGACAGAGCCGTTTACTGGAAGGACCGTTTCCCGGTGACACGACTCCCTCCCCTGGCCTCTTGCCCCTTTGCCCAGAACCTCTTCTTAGAGAAGGAGGCTGTGACAGTTGATGACCTTTGCAGGCCTCTTCCTCCACACTGCCCTCCCAGCCCCCAGCCCAGCTTCAAGGCCCTGACCCCCTCTCCACCCAGGCTTTCTGCACTGTCTCTCACTGTCCTCAAGGGAGATGCGTGCACGGCTCCCCATCTGGCCTCCTGCCTCCTGCTAAATCCTGGAGGGACAGAAGGAGGACGTGGAGAAGGAGGCCAAGAGAGGAAGGGAGACTAGGCCCAGTTCCTGTGGCTTCCAGGCTCTAGTATATGATGCTGTCTTGCTGTGCCTGTCGCCCTGTCTTCCTCCATCATTAGACGCTCCAGGGCCCGAGGCCAGGCTGAGTTCCACAACACCCCCTTAGTGTGTTGTGTGGGTGAGAGCTTAGAGCAGGGCTTGCAAACTCAGATGCTGACGGGGGCCAGGAGGGTCCTGAGGGGCTTTGCGAACCAGAGGACACGTGCCCTGTGTCAAGGCCCTGTGTGGCCAGATCCCCCGCATTCCTAAGAGAAGCCGTGTATATATATAGTTTTATTGTGGTAAAATACACATAGCATAAAATTTACCATTTTAAAGTATACAATTCAGTGGTATTTAGTACATCCTACGTGTTGTACAACCATCACCGCTATCTAGTTCCAGAATATTCTCAGCAGCCCAGAAGGAAACCCCAGGCCCATTAGCAGTCACTCCCCAGTCTTCTCTACCCTCAGCCCCTGGCAGCCACTAATCTGCTTTCTGTCTCTATGAATGTGCTTCTTCTGGATATTCCATATAAATGCAATTATACAATACGTGGCTTTCTGTGTCTGGCTTCTTTGACTTAGCGTGTGTCTTCAAGGTCCATCCACGTTGTTGCCTGTATCAGAACTTCATTCCTTTTTATGGCTGAATAATACACCATTTTGTTTATCCATTCATCAACTAACAGACATTTGGGTTGTTTCCACCTTTTAGCTATTATAAGTAGTGCTGCTATGAACATCCTGTACAAGTTTTTGTTTAAATGCTTGTTTTCAGTTCTCTTGGGTATATACGTGGGAGTGGAATTGATGGGCCATATGTTAGTTCTATGTTTAACTATTTCAGAACCTGCCAGACTGTCTTCCACAGCGGCTGCAGCATTTCACATCCCACCAGTAATGCACTAGGGTTCCAGTTGTTCCACATCCTTGCCAACACTTGTTATTATCTGACATTTTTATTGTAACCACCCTAATGAATGTGAAGTGGTATCTCGTTCTGGTTGGGCTTGCATTTCCCTGATGACTAACGATGTTCAGAATCATTTTACATGCTTATTGGACATTTGTATAGAAGAGAAGCTGTATCTTAATGTGAAATATCCTGATGTTTAAATACCACGTGGCGCCTCCAGACACATCTGTGGCCTCGCCAGCTTGCACCTCCTGCAGTAGAACGCACGTGGCAGTAGAAGTGTCCAAGGTTTGGAAGGCAGGGACCCGGGTTCAGATCCCGCCCCTCTACTTCCAAGCTGTGTGACCTGGGCTTGTAGATGCGTCTTCACGTGGTGGTCTTCCCCGTGTCGCTTCTCCTCTTTAATAAGGACTCCAGTCGTATAGGACTAGGACCCCTCTCCTCCAGGATGACCTCGTGCTAACTGATAACATCTGCAAAGACCCTACTTCCAAATAAGGTCACGATCAGAGGTACAGGGGTTAGGACTTCATATCTTCTGGGGCGACACAATTCAGCCCATAACACCTTCTGCAGAGGAGGAAGCGGAGGTGTGGAGAGATTGGGAGAGATCATGGGAGAGGAAGCTTTGGGGGTGGCTGAGCCTCTGTGCCTGCCCCTGCGTTGGACACCCTTCCTTGCCCCGATGGCTGTGATGGGCTTGCAGTGCCTGGAGACAAGGGTGGCCCCGCAGCCCCTAGTGTGCCTATCCACATCGTGCTTCCGAGGAACCAGAGGGGACACAGTCAGAAGTTTTCCTCGGTGCTGCTGCCAAAGGAAACTGCGTGACAGGTGCACATGGGCTCTGCTCTGTTTCCTGGCCCAGACTTGTCCGCACCCAGCCTTCCAGGCCTTCTCTGGGCTGGCTGTAGGGACACCCTTCTGAAACATGACCCAGCCTGACCACAGGCCTCCTGCAACCCCTCAGGTCTTCCCAGGGCTTACAGCGGAAGCCTGGGTCCTTGTGGTAGAATGCAAGGACACTCATGTCACAGTGGGCCAGTGGAGTTGTATTTTTGGGTTGGGAACATCAACCTTACACCCCCCATGGCTGCTCAGTCCGTCACTGCGGTGGCTGCCTTGTCCAAGCAGCAGCAATTATACTTGAGACCACGGCACCTCTGCATCTCATGGATAGTTCCAGAAAGCTCCGGAGGCAGCGTGGGTTGGATTCACATGTGCTTCACTCCCTGCTGTGTGGCTTTGGGCTAGTGATGTACGCGTCCGAGCTAGGTTCCCTCACCTGTGGAGCTGGAACCAAATCCATCGGAAATCCTAGCTGCAAGGGAGTCTGGAAACAAACTTTCTGGCTTCTGCCATCCAGGAAGACAAACAAGAGGAGAGAGCAATGGATGTTGCACAAGTCCAGCCGTGGTGTCCCTGACACTGCCCTGTCAGAAACCAGCTCCAGGCAAGTCTTGTTCACGGACAGGTCCCAGGCCGGCCCTGGGCATCGCTCATGTCAGCACTTACTGGGTGTTTGTTGAGTGACTGAGTGAAGTGTCATTAGAGTTGGGAAGTTATCAGCTCTGTCTGATTCAAAGCTGTGGATCCTTCCTGCTCTAACTTGCTTCTCCCTTCTAGATTCGTCCTCTCTGGGATTTCAGAGCTCTGTAAACTTCAGGCACAGACTGCCAGGCTTTTGATAATTTCCAAGGGTGCTTGAAAGGCCTGGAGGGCCCTTCTGGGACAGGTGAACCCACGGCATCGATGCTTTCTTAATGAGAATGATCACTGGCTCCGTCAGCAACCAGAGAGCACCCAGGAGTGACGTACAGCAAGCCTTGCCGCCTGGATGGCTCCTCACCTGGACCGGGGGCCTGAGCGCAGGCCCTCATGCCAGGAGGTTCTGGCCGGGGCAGTTCGAGTACCAGGTGCAGTCACGGACGCAATGAGGACTCTCGTTATTTGCACGTTTGTGCACGGCCGCTACTCCGGGAAGGAAGGTCGCTACTCCAGGAAGAAAGGCCCGTGCTTTTGTGGGTTTCCCTGGCCCAGCTGGGAGGTCAGGCCACCCAGGGAGCTAATTCCTGACATTCTTGGGGAGCCTGAGGAATAGCAAATGTGGTGCAAAGACGCTGGAGAGGAGACCTCCTTGAAACTCAAGAAAGACTCCAGAGGCGCATGCAGGGATGTCCAAAACCAGATGTCCGAGCCTAAAAGAAAAAGAGAAAAAGAAAGGACTTTGACTGAACATCTTTAAGCAGTCCGCTCAGGATATAGTCAGAGCAAGCTCACTCCACCTCAACCACCAGTTCTCAGCTCCCCCTGCCATCGGTCACCGTGGTGCCAGTTTCTGGTGTGTCCTGTGACCTCAACTCTCTACCCACTCGTCCCACATTGGCCTCCTTGCTATTCCCTGAATACGCTAGGCATGTTTCCACCTCAGGGCCTTTGCACTGGCCGTCACTCTGCCTCTTCCACGTTTGCCCGGGATTCCTGCATGGCTCCCTCCCCCGCCTCTATAGGGTCATTGCTTAAATGTCACTGTCTTAGTTATCTATGCTCCTGTAATAGAAATACCACAGATGAGTGGATGTAACAAACAGAAACTCACTCTCTCAGTTTAGGAGGCTAGAAGTCCGGATTCAGGGCACTGGCTCTAGGGGAAGGCTCTCTGTCTTTGTTGGCCCTGAGGGAAGGTCCTTGTCTCTTTTCAGCATCTGTGCCTCATTTCCTTGGAGATCTTCATGTGGCCTGGCATCTGTCATCACCCATTCCTGCTGGCTTCTCTGTGTCCAATCTGCTCGTTTTATATTTGAAAGGTAATTTTGATTTTAAGACACACCCCCACACTGACACTGACATGGCCTCATTAACATAACAAAGAAAACCCTATTCCCAAATGGGGTTGCAGTCACATATTTTGGGGGGATACAATTCAGTCCACAGCGGTCACTTCTCTGACCCCTAGCCTTGCACTCTCTCTTCCTTTCCTGATCAATTTTTCTCTGACCACTTCCCACCATCTAATAAAACCTGTTGCCGACTCTGGCTCGTAGTGACCCTATAGGACAGAGTCAGATTGCCCCATAGGGTTTCCAAGGCAGACATCCTCACGACCGGACCAATAAGCAACATTGTGATAAACGGAGAAACACTGAAGTTGTCAAGGATTTTATTTTACTTGAATCCACAATCAACGCCCGTGGAAGCAGCGGTTAAGAAATCAAATGACGTATTGCATTGGGAAAATCTGCTGCAAAAAGACCTCTTTAAAATGTTAAAAAGCAAAGATGTCACTTTGAGTTGCGCTTGACCCAAGCTATGGTGTTGTCAGTTGCCTAATACGCATGTGAAATCTGGACAGTGACTAAGGAAGACCGAAGAATTGATATGTTTGAATTGTGGTGCTGGCGAAGAATATTGAATATACCATGGACTGCCAGAAGAACAAACAAATCTGTCTTGGAAGAAGTACAGCCAGAGTGCCCCTTGGAAACGAGGATGGTGAGACTAAGTCTCACATACTTTGGATATGTTATCTGGAGGGACCAGTCCCTGGAGAAGGGCGTCATACTTGGTAAAGTGGAGGGTCAGCGAAAAAGAGGAAGACCGTCAACAAGATGGATCGACACAGTGGCTGCAACAATGGGCTTAAGCATAACAACGATTGTGAGGATGGTGCATGGCTGGGCAGTGTTTCATTCTGTTGTCCATAGGGTCACTGTGAGATGGAACGAACTTGATGGCACCTAACAACAACAAAATTCATGGAAGCAGACTGTTATATCTTTCTCCCACAGAGCTGCTGGGTGGGTTCCAACTGCCAGCCTTTCAGTTAGCATCTGAGCGCTTAACCACTGTGCCCCCAAGGCTCCTTCCACCATTGAATACAGTGTGTGATAATTCATTTCATTTATTTGTGCATCACCCCCTCTAGAACGTTGGTTCTGTGAGGGCAGAGCCTTTGTCTTTGTTCACTGCTGTAGCCCCTGCGCCTAGCACAGTGCCTGGCACACGGCAGGCTCTCAGTAACTGCTTGCTGAATGAATGACTGTCCTTCCAGAAGTACCCACGCATAGACAACAGTGGATATGCACATTTCTCTCCTTCCCCCTTCCTCTTCCACCAAGGCATTGCACTGCACACGGGGTTCTGCATCTGCGTTTGCAGGAAACAACAGGTCTCGGCCATCCTCCCCCATCAGTGTGCACAGCCTGTTCCCAGGCCTGCTCGCAGGTGCCGACCCGCCCATTGGAGGGACGCCCGGGCTCCTCAGAGCCAGCCGCAAGGATGGCCCCGCGGGCCTCAGGCTGTTGAGAGCCAGACTTCAGGGACCATCATCCTCCCTGGAGGCCCCCCCAGCGGTGCCTGAGGGCAAAGATGCAAGCACATGCTTGGGGAACAATCCAGAAATTCAACCCTAGGAGAAAGTGGGTTGTTAATCTTCAGAGATAATCAGGATGATGTGAGAGGGGCTTGGTCTGCTCCCTGCTTTGTTCTTTCTGAAATGCAAGAAGTGCCATAAATAAGGCGCAGACATCGGAGGAAGCCAAGGTGACACTCAGTTTCTGGTGGCAAGGGGGGTGTGGGTGGGGGCAGGGAGGCTAGGGCAGAGGGGGCAGACCTGTGAGGCTGAAAGGGGCCTCTGGGACTTCTCTGTGCCAGGGAGGACGAGGGTCCCTGCCAGTCCGCCTGTGTCCTGAGATGAACTTCTTTTTGAGTGCAGGGTCTATTTCTTGCCCTTTAAAGGGCTGGCTCCCAGGGCTTGCCTTTTTCACGCCCTGGAAGAGCCCTTGCTCCGTGTTCAGAGGTGAACACTAACTGCATACTCCAGTGCCAGCTGCCCATTGTGTCTGCTCCTGAGGGCTGGGGCTCGTTCACTGCTCTGTCTCACAGCGCCTGGCATACAGCAGGCGCTTAATAAATATGCACCGATTGAACAAAGCTGTGATCCATGCATTGAAACCAGGCTTCCCCTCCTCCTGCCCTTACTTTTGAAGAAGCCTCCCTTTCCGCTAAGGACTTCTCCAACTTCCCACTCTGACCCCTCCCCTCCATTTTGGGTGGGAGCTGCTGCTCGTGGGGTGAAAAACTGGCCTTGGGAGCCCGTGTTTTGCAGGAGTCACAAACAGGCCGGCCCCGGCTGAATGTGGCCCACGGAGGCCTCTGGTATTTGGTTTGGCCGCACTTGTGTTTGAAACAAAGGGTGACTGTGAATGCCTTGGCACAGGCTTGGGGCGTGCTGCAGGCCCCACCTGTCTCTATCACTCACTACCCCTCATGTCACAGAACTGCCATTCCCGCTGGGCCCTGTGGGCTTTTGTGGTTGCACCCCCTGCTTTAAAAACATGTCAAATGTATGAAAAACATATGTACGATTTCTAGCGCTCGCACAATTCTGGGTGTGCATGCGAGACTTGCCCCCGGGATGTTCTTCAGGGTGTCTTGGGTTGTCACCAATGGTGTGAGGCCCATCAGTGTGTGCTCTTCCGACGGCCAACCTGAGGCTCTTAGGGCAGTTGGGTCAAGGGTGGCTCAGGGACCCCTGGCCCCTCGATGTGAATTCCTACCTCTTGCTTCTCGAGACCTAGGGGAGTGGCTGGAAGTTGGGCCTGACCTCCCAGTTGCCCATCTGAATTCATTAGCCCGAAGGGCCATCTCCTGGTGTCAGGCTCTGGGCTGGTGCCTGGGGAGCTCCCCACTACCCACAGGTTGAGACCAATAGACGTACAAAGCCTTGGCTCTGAGATGTGCCTGGGAGCGTTAGAAATCAGGGGCACGGGTCAGCGAGGGTGGCCTTCCTTCTGGCTTGCTTCTGATTTTCCAGGGCTCAGGCTGCGTGCAGGAGCCCTGGTAGCACAACGGTGAAGCACTTGGCTGCTAACTGGAAGGTTGGCGCCCACCCAGCGCCACTGCAGGAGAAAGACCTGGCGATCTGCTCCTGTAAAGACTACAGCCTAGGAAACCCCATGGGGCAGTTCTCCTCTGTCATATGGGGTCGCTGGGAGTTGAAATTGACTCGACAGCATCTAACAACAACAGGCTGCAGGCTAGCCAGCCACCATCTGCCTGTGTTGCGTTTGCTCATTCGCTCACAACACGTTTTTATTGTGCTCCTACTATGTGCTACTATGTGTCCCTACTGGTGACAGAAGACAATACAGAAGGGACACCTAAATGCCTAAGATAATTTCAGGTGGTGCTACAAGGTGAAGACAATGAAGTGTGACAGGGTGGAGAGTGCAGGAGGGTTTCCTTCAGATAGGAAGACAGCTGGGGGGAAGGGCTTCCCAGTCAGCGCAAAGAGCCTGAGGCAGTGATGCGCTTGACTAGTTTGGCAAGTATTTAGGAAGGAATGACTGAATAATTGGAAAGGGGACAGTGAGGACATAGCCTAAGGGCATAAATTGCCCTAGCTGGGGCCAGAATCCTCCCCCCCCATATGAATGACACTCCCTCACCCAGTTCCAGTGTCGCCCAGGCTACATACTATGCCAGATGTCCTTGGGTGACTTCTCTGACTCAGTCTCCACACCTGTTAAATGGGTACATTGCAAGTTTTTCCCTTAGGAAGGCTAAATGAGATGTTTGGGAAGCTCTCAGCTATTATTATCATCACTAACTGGCAATCCAGGAGTCTTGGGAGCACCCCCAGAGAGGCTCTTTGAGGGTGGAGCGTTCCTTGGCTGGATTTAGAAGGAAGCTGCTATTCCTAGTAGTTACATCGATCTCTGGTGGCTGTGGCTCTGCTGATGAGCAAGCAGAATGCAGGGCTGTAGCTGGACTAGCAGAGAGGGCGCAGGGCTGTGGGGCGCTGGGCAGTGGGCAGGGGCTCATCCCTTCAGAGCTGGGGTTCAGAGCACTCATCTGTAATCAACTAGCTGAGTGAGTCTGACAAGTTCTGTTCTTCATCTCCCTGGGCCTTAGTTTCCCAGTCTGTAATGTGAGGACTGCAGAAGTTGGTAAAAATCTCGGATTTCCTCATCTTTGGCGTTATTGGTTGGCACATAATTTGAATAACAGTTGTATTAACTGGTCTTCCTTAGAGGCATGCGGGTATTATCCTATCACTGACAGTGTTGTACTTCAGGATGGATCCTGAAACACTCTTTTTGACGATAAATGGGACACCATTCCTCTCCATTTTGTCATTCCCGACATAGTAGATCATACGACGGTCTGATTCAAAATGGCCAATACCAGTCCATTTCAGCTCACGAATGCCTAGTGTATTGATGTTTATGTGTTCCATTTCATTTTTGATGACTTCCAACTTTCCTAGGTTCATACTTCATACATTCCACATTCTGATTATTAATGGATGTCTGCAGCTGTTTCTTCTCATTTTGAGTTGTGCCACACCAGCAAACGAAAGTCCCGAAAGCTTGACTCCATCCACGTCATTAAGGTCGACTCTGCTTTGGGGAGGCAGCTCTTCTCCAGTCGACTTTTCAGTGCCTTCCAACCTGAGGGGCTCATCTTCTGGCAGTATATCAGACAATGTTCTGCTGCTATTCATAAGGTTTTCACTGGCCAATTTTTTCAGAAGTAGACCTCCAGGTCCTTCTTCCTAGTCTGTCTTAATCTGGAAGCGCCGCTGAAACCAGTTCACCATGGATGACCCTGCTGGTACTTGAAATACCAGTGGCATAGCTTCTAGCATCCTCCTCAGGATTGGAGGAAGACTCATTAACAACCTGCGATATACAGATGACACAGCCTTGCTTGGTGAAGGCGAAGAGGGCTTGAAGCACTTACTGATGAAGATCAAAGACCACAGCCTTCAGTATGGATTATACCTCAACATAAAGAAAACAAAAATCCTCACAACTGGACCAATAA
>NW_004444067.1:2217361-2221111 GCF_000243295.1 Trichechus manatus latirostris | reverse complement strand
CTCATTAAAAGCCTGTGTTATGCCAATGATACAGCTTTGCTTGCTGAAAGTGAAAGGGACTTGAAGCACTTACTGATTAAGATCAAAGACCACAGCCTTCGGTATGGATTATACCTCAACATAAAGAAAACAAAAATCCTCACAACTGGACCAATAAGCAACATCATGATAAATGGAGAAAATATTGAAGTTGTCAAGGATTTCATTGTACTTGGATCCATAATCAATGCTATGGAAGCAGCAGTCAAGAAATCAAAAGACACATTGCACTCGGAAAATCTTCTGCAAAAGACCTCTTTAAAGTGTTGAAAAGCAAAGATATCACTTTGAGGTCTAAGGTGTGCCTGACCCAAGCCTTGGTGTTTCAGTTGCCTCATATGCAGATAAAATCTGGACGATGAGTAAGGAAGACCGAAGAAGAATTGATGCCTTTGAATTATGGTGTTGGCAAAGAATATTGGATATACTGTGGACTGCCAAAAGAACAAACAAGTCTGTCTTGGAAGAAGTACAGACAAAATGTTCCTTAGAAGGGAGGATGGCGAGACTTTGTTTCAAGTACTTTGCGCATGTTATCAGGAGGGACCAGTTCCTGGAGAAGATCATCATGCTTGGTAAAGTAGAGGGTCAGCGAAAAAGAAGACCTTCGACGCCATGGATTGACACAGTGGGCTCAAACATAGCAATGACTGTGAGGATGGGCAGTGGTTCGTGGTGTTGTACGTAGGGTCACTATGAGTTGGAACCCACTCGACGGCACCTAACAACAACAGCGTGGGGGCACTACCAGGCCCCACCTCTGAGCATTGCTGTGCAGAGGTAACTAGATCTGAGGGCATGTAGTAAGTGTTCATTAAATGTCCTTATACTCCTAGGCAGGGTCATGGAAACTCCATAGACACATCCAAACTCCCTGAGGGACTGAGTTTCTGGGCTGAGGGCTGTGGGGACCATGGTCTCAGGGAACATCTAGCTGAACTGGCATAATGCAGTTTGTAAAGGAAATGTTCTACATTCTGCTTTGGTGAGTAGTGTCTGGGGTCTTAAAAGCCTGTGAGCCATCTAAGATACTCCACTGGTCTCCCCCCTTCGGGAGCAAGGGAGAATGAAGAAAACTAAAGACACAAGGGAAAGATTAGTCCAAAGGACTAATGGACCACAACTACCATGGCCTCCACCAGAGTGAGTCCAGTACAACTAGATGGTGGCCAGCTACCACCACTGACTGCCCTGATCACAATAGAGGATCCTGGAAAGAGCTGGAGGAAAATGTAGAATAAGATTCTAACTCACAAAAAAAGACCAGACTTACTGGCCAGACAGAGACTGGAGAAATCCTGAGAGATGGCCCCCGGACACCCTTTTAGCTCAGTAATGAAGTCACTCCCGAGGTTCACCCTTCAGCCAAAGATTAGACAGGCCCATAAAACAAAACGAGACTAAAGGGGCACACCAGCCCAGGGGCAAGGACAAGAAGGCAGAAGGGGACAGGAAAGCTGGTAATAGGGAACCCAGGGTCGAGAAGGGAGAGTGTTGACATGTCATGGGGTTGTTAACCAATGTCATAAAACAACCTATGTATTAACTGTTTAATGAGAAACTAGTTTGTTCTGTAAACTTTCATCTAAAGTACAATAAAAAAAAAGATTAAAAAAAAAAATGTCCTTGTACTCCTCCATGCAGCCCAGGAGGCCACATTCGCATTACCATCAGGCCGATTCTGACTCATAGCAACCCTATAGGACAGAGTAGAACTACCCCATAGGGTTTCCAAGGAGCAGTTGGTGTATTAGAACTGTTGACCTTTTGGTTAGCAGCCAAGCTCTTAACCACTATGCCACCAGGGTTCCAGAGGCCACATTAACAACCCCAATTTACAAATAGGAAAATAGAATGGGCAAAAAAAAAGGGTCTCTCGGGCTTCACTGCTCCCATCTGTAACACGGCAGATCCAGGGGGCTTTCAGCAGCTTGCGTCTCTTCTGGGCTCCAGGCCACAGAGCAGCCTAGAGGGCTCTGAGTATTTCCACGTGGTCCCTGAACATGAAACGCTGCCTGACCTCCTCCCGCGCCTGCAGCCTAAGGCAAAGCCTCAGGGTAGCCCTAGGAGGCGGGGGCGGGAAGCTGGAAGAAGGAACCCCTAAAGACACCCCAAACCCTCCCCTCCCCCACCAAATCCCTGAGCTGAGTATCTCCTCATTGAAATGCAAATCCCTGGAAGGGTTCTCAGGTGACACTGGGGGGCAGCTTAGGAGGGCTGCTGGTGGGGTGGGGCTGGCTGAGGCCCCCTTCCAGCCTCCAGGCCCCTTGGGAGGGGCAGGCCTTCCTTCTGGCTTTCTGCACGTGGATTCCCACGGTCAGGGTGGGGCCAGGCTACAGCCGGTGGGGCCAGAACGGGAGGGTGAGGACCACCGACCTCTGACCCCATCCTGTTCAAAACTGGAAACAGCCCCTACCCAAAGCCTCAGCTACTTCCCCTTTTCCAGGCTTTTTTCAGCCCCAGCACCCCCTGTTCCATGCAGACTAACAGCCTAAGGGGGCAGAGAGGGACCAACACTGTGGTGGGTGGTGTGGGGGGAAGGCCTGCATCCAGGCAGGAGGCCGCGGCTGGGCCCTGGAAACTGCGTTGCCTCCGCAGCCACCTCCCCACCGCAGCCGTCCCTGCTCCCCCGGGGGCTCTCAGATGTTGGCAGATGGCAGAACTGAATCTGCTGAGACGTCGCTCCAAAAAAGGAAAGTTGAAGTGAAAAAAAAAAAAAGAAATTAAAACTCTCCAACATCTTAGGGGAAGGCAGCCGAGGAGGAGGGAGGAAGGGAGGTTCCAGGCCTGGGGGGCCCAGTGCCCTCTGGTGTTTTAAAAGAACACCCCTGGGTTTGGAGGGCAGGCTTGGGGGGAGGCAGGAGGGGTGAGTGAGAACAGGGCTGTTGGTCAGAGTGGCCGGCCCGCCCTGTTGCTGTGTGGCTGCATGTGCACGTGTGCTTGCTGTGACCTTGGGGGCACGGTGTGTGTGCTCCTGGATGGGTGTGTGTCCATGCGTGCCCAGCCACAGGTTTGCACATGGAGCCTGTGCGTTTGTGTGCCAGAATGTCCCCAAATGGCAGTGACAAAATAATCAAAACTCCCTATGCTGGTGAAACTGACGGGCTCGTGTATGTGTGTGCCTGTGTGTCCTCGTGTGGGTCCCGGCCTTCGCTGCGGGTGAGTTTGTATTTGGAAGCTTGTCCCAGGCTGCGCACGTGTCTGAGGGGGGCAGGTTGTGAGTTTTCCATGGCGTTCATCTATCCGGGTGAGCTCTCCGGTCTAGCTGAGGCTGTGGCCCAGGGTGTGACTGTTGGCTGGGGAAAGTTCAGCACCCTACTGTGTGTTCACAGCCCCGAGCTCCCGCAGGCGTCCCTAAGGCCCTGTATACAGGTGGCCCTCCCGTGTGCCCCCCTTCCCACCCACTGGCCACTCTTGAGTTATAATTTAATAGCTGAAACGAGATTCCAGTAAAGTATCTGGGGCTGGGGAGAAGGGGGGCGCGCGGGCTTGCAGGAGGAGGAGGGGGCAGGATGGGAGGCGCTTTCTCCCTTCTTCCTCTTTCTGGGAGCTGCCAAAAAGAAACTCGGCGCCGCGCCCAAGTGCGTGTGTGTGGCAGCGGGTGCGCGCGCGCGGGTGCGCGCAGAGTCGGGGAGGCGGCGCGGGCCCTTTAAGGCTCCCGAGGGGGCCGGGCCGGGGCGCGTCGGTGCGGGCTGGGAGTTGGAGCGGGGA
>NW_004444067.1:2188802-2217072 GCF_000243295.1 Trichechus manatus latirostris | reverse complement strand
CCGCCACTTGCCTGCGCGCCCCGAGTACGGCGCCACCGCCGCGAGGTGAGTTGGGCCGGGGTCCCCGTGGAGGCCGAGGGAGGCGCGGGGCGCGCTTCCGGGGGCGGAGGGGGGGCGGGCCACGCACGCGGCGGAGTTGGCGGGGTCCCGGCACTCCCGAGTTGGCGCTCCCGGGGGGTGGCCTGGGGAGCGCGGCGCTGTGTCTACACTGCGGCCCGCGTGCTTGGGGGCGCCGGGGAACTTAGGGGAACTCCAGCTCCCCAGCGAGGGGCGGGAAGAAGGGAAGTGGCGTGGGGGTAGGCGGTGGGGGGGCGCCCTAAAAGCATGCAGGGCGTCCCCCACCGTGCGCCCCAGTCCTGGGGGCATGGCCGCCATGCGCTTCCCACCCCCGGGAGCAGCCCAGGACTTGGGGGGCGACACTGTGCCTTGTTTTCCAGCGGGCAGCGCGTGTTTGGGGAGCCCCTGCAGATGGCATCTCCGGCTCCCCGGCCTGGCTGCTGTGGAGGGGCGCATAGGGGCTTTCTGCCAGCGGGGGTGAGGTGGCCACGGCCCCTCCTGGGCCAGGGGCTAGAGGGCGCTGGGCGGGGGTTCCCCCGGTAGAGGCGCCCAGCGTCCCCCCTCCCCTGCGGGCCGGTGTTCCTGGTGTCTGGGCCAGCCTCCCGCGGCTGGTGACGCCTCATTGGGCCGCCTTCTGGTCCCTCCCCCGGCCTGTGCGGATACTTGGGATGCCACTAGTTTGGGAAGTTGGAATTCAGAGCTGATCCCACTTGGGCTGGACCGGGAGGCCCCAGGCCCTAGTGTAGGGGAGCGTCCCCAGAGACCTGCGGGGAGCGAGGGACCCTTGGGCGCACCTTCCCCACTCGACGCTGGCAGAAAAAAGCCGGAGGGAGGGCCAGGCAGGCGGGAGGGAGAGACAGGCTGTACCTGTGAGCTGCTGTCGTCCGGACCCAATTAGCGTGGGGCGCCTGGCGTTATTTTTACATTGTAGGTTTATTTTTTGGGACGCGAATGTCCTCTCGCCGGCTGCCGCGCGCTCCGGCTCTCCGAGGGTCTGGTACAGGCAGCGGGGGCGGGTCTGTTCTAGCGGCTCTGCCTCCTCCCTTCCTCCCCCTACTCCTCAACCCTGTTGGTGAGAACGGGTTTTATTATGCTTATTTTTTTTCCTCTTTTGCAGATTTGGAGGAAGGATGTGTGAGGGAGGGAGCGAGGGAGGGGGGAGCGGGGAGAGGATCCCAGCGGGCCTGGGCGGGTTCTCCTGGGCACGTCGGGATGTTTTATCCGTGGCCTTGACTTTGCCCTTTTTAAACCCGATCTCGGCCTGCAGCTGCTTTGATAAAAGGGGCTCCCAGGGCCATGCTCGAGCAGGGAGGGCGTCCTCAGGGCGCTGCTGTGTACGCTGTGGGTGGTCTTTTTTCTTTTTTGGAGGGGGAGCAGTCAGAGAAAGGAGACTTTGGAATGCTCCCTTGCTTGTGAGGTGGGATAGCCCAGCGTTGGTAGCTGACTCCACAGCTCAACTCCTTGGGTTGGGATCTTTTGTTGCCACTTTGCTGCTGTGTGACTCTGGACAAATTACCCCCATGTCCCTGGTCCTTGAGTCTCTGACCTACCGAGGGAGGACAGTCCTAGTACTGAATGCATAGGCTCGTTGTGAGATGGCATGTGATGATACACAGGAGGTCCTTCTGTGTTACTGTTACTGTTGTTATTGTTCGTGGGTTCCAAAACTTGGCCTTGGATCCAGTTGCCTGGAAACCTTGCTGTCCTGAGGCAGGAGTTTGAGATGGGGGGGCACCTGCCTTTTGCCTGGGGAGTGGGGGGACCGGTGTATGGAGGGGGCCCTGAGTCACCCGACTTTCCACCCCCTTTGGCTTTTCCCCGTGAGGATGGAGAAGGGCAGGTGCCTCCTGCCCAGTGAACAGATGGAAAGACTGAGTCCCATCCATGGGGTGCACGTCAGGGGCCTGGAGCCGGTGGTGAGCCAGCCGCCTGGTGGCGGCGGTGGCAGTGAGGGCATCTCGGGTGCTGTCTGGCTTCTCTGCGCCAGCTGCCTTGTCCCTGCTTGGAAATTTACCACCGCCACCACCGAGTGCCCGGGGAGTCTGCGGTGCCCAGACAGACATGGGGGCGGGAGCCCAGAGCCCAGCCCTGGCCTCTTCCCACTGAGCTGTTTACGCTGGCCTGGGGGATCAATACTATTGATAAAGCCATGTAAATGGTAATGTGGCTGTCAGGCCCAGGTGAGGGATGGAGACCCCTCATGGGGCTGTGCGCGCCCCTCCTCCACTCCGCATGAGTTTGGCTACGTGGGAAGGATTTATTTGGCATAATCCGTTCTTTTCCCCCAATTAATAACACTCATATGCCCCTGAAGATTCTGGAGAGCTCTGCACACAAGAATTTAGCAGCAGGAGAGCCCCAGCTGGGGCGGGCTGGACTGTTCTCGGGCTTTTCAGAGGGCTGGGTGGAGGCAGCCCCAGGAGTCCCGGCCCCAGCGCCTTGCCATTCAGGTGGATTGTGGAGGCTGCCTGGCCTGGTCTGCCCCCAACTGCGAGGCAGGTGTTCCTTTTCTGCGTTCCCAGCCCCCAACTGAGGCCGTGGGTGGAGAAGTTGGTGACTGACTTTGAGACTGGGGCAGGGGGACGCACCTCCGCGTAACGCAGTTGGGGCTCCTCGTGTCCTGGCGCTGCTGAGGGGACAGGGCAGACGGAGGAGCTGAGCTCGAACCCCTGCCTGAGCTCTGAACGAAAATCCCCACATCAAATGCGCCTTTGACAGTGGGGGGTTGAGAGCTCTTATTTGTGTGTGTTTTTTTCCCTCCTCCTGTTTCCTTTTCATGTCTCAAACACCAAACAGCAGCCTCTCCAGGTGACACCTCTGAGACTTGGCTCTCTGTAAGGGAACAGCTTGCGGGAGCTGGGGATTCCTGGCAGAGGCACCCAGGAGTGGGGCGGGGCAAGGGGCTGAGCCTGGGCTGCCGCCTGAATAGGGCCAGGCCTCCCAGCCAGCCCAAGGGTGTCAGGTTAGAAGGCCTGTGTCCTCAGGGTGAGTATGGGCGTCTCAGGGGAAGCCATGCTTAGGGCATCTTTTGGGGATGCTTAGAGCCCTTGTGGCACAGTGGTTAAGTGATAAGGCTGGTAACCAAGAGGTCAGCAGTTTGAATCCACCAGCCACTCCTTGGAAACCCTATGCGGCAGTTCTGCTCTGTCCTGTAGGGTCACCATGAGTTGGAATCAAGTCGACGGCAGTGGGTTTGGTTTGGTCTCTTTGGTTTTGGGGGCAGGAAACGGACTTTACAACCTGCCCAATGACCTTTGGTCTAGGAGCCGGAAAATATAAAACACAGTAACAATAACAGCCGACAATTACAAAGCACTTACTGCGTGCCAGGCAGGGTCCCTGGGTGGTGCAGATGGTTACCACACTCAACTGCTAACCTAAAGGTTGGCGGTCCGAGTCCACCAGAGGTGCTTCGGAAGAAAGGCCTGGCGATTACTTCTGAAAAATCAGCCATTGAATACCCTGTGGAACACAGTTCTGCTTTGGCACACGTGGAGTCACCACGAATGGGAATAGATTCCACGGCAACTGGCTTGGTTTGGTTTGATGTGCCAGGTGCTTTGTTCAACATGTATTAATGTCATTTCATCTTCGCAACCGCCCTACGAGGTCGGTGCTATTGTTACCCCATTTTCTCGATGGTGACGTTGAGGCACAAAGAGGTAAAATGACTTGCCTAGGGTCACGCAGCTTGCATATGGGATGAAGAATTAAGACCTGAAATTACTCACTTGCGTGTCTTTGCAGCAAGACTTCATTGCGGGCCTGTGCTGGGGAGCTGCCTTAGAGGACACAAATAAGGAAATTACGTTTCTTGTTTGCACAGCACCCACAGATGTTTGCAGGGGGTGTCCCAGGGGGCCGGAGACAGAGAACTTGTTCTCCCCAGGGCTTGGGAGGGAGTAGTTGTGTCCGCGGCAGGCCTGGCATTTCTTTGAAGTCTCACATTTTATCTTAAACATTAATGCAAATTTGGCATTCACCTTGGTGACACGGCTGTGTTTATTTTGAAATGAAAACATGGTTCTGAATTATTTAACATGGCGTCTCACGGGGCCCCAGAAAGCAGCATCAGATGGATCCGGTGGCCTGCAGTGCCTGGGATGCTGGCTGGCGCTTATCCCCAGGGTGATTTGTACGTGGAGACTCACTCTGTCCAGCCTTGAGACGTACTGGGGCGGGTAGCAGCCTTGATCCGGTTTTACAGGTGATGGTTCAGATCAGAGGGGCAAAGCTAGCTCGAAGTCTTATAGTGGTGGCATTGTGCTTATGGCTCTTGTCAACATTATTAATATTACTGTCCCTGTCAGAGCCTATAAGGAGCCGTGGTGGTGCAGTGGTTAAGCACTTGACTGCTAACTGAAAGGTTAGAGGTTCAAACCCACCAGCTGATCCCTGGGAGAAAGATGTGGCAGTCGGCATTCATAAAGATTTACAGCCTTGAAAACCCAGTGGGGGCAGTTCTGTTCTGTCCTGTAGGGTTGCGGTGAGTCTGAATCGACTCGACAGCAATGGGTATTAGAGCCAAGTGAGGCTCCTGAGCCCTGGCACTTCCACGCCGCCACGCCCGGCACAGGGCAGAGTCAGGAGCTTTGGATTCACGCGTCTGTAAAGAATCCTAAGCAAATGGTGGGCAGCCTGGGAGTGTTTCATCTCCATGTCCACTTGGCTGTTTCCTAGCAGCATGACCAGGGGCGGCCCCGTTCCTTGCAGAGTTTGGGTACTTTGCCCCCCCGCCCCAAGTCGATTGAGGAGCGGATAGGATTAAGGGGCAGAAAGCGTGGGTGTTGGGCTTGACCCCCACATCTTTTGCTTTAAGCTTTTTGGCTCTGGGCAGATTACTTTTCTGAGCGTCAGTTTGCTCATCTCTAAAATGGGCATGATGATGATATGATGGTGGAAGTGGGCATGGTGATGATGATGCTTTTAACTTCATTGTTGTGAGGATTACGTGAGCTCATGTGTGTCCCAGGAGCTGCTCTTAGCATTTTGCCCACCCGGTTGGATATCAGAGACTTCCCCAGTTGTATGAACCTGGGTCCTCACCCTCTAGGTGGGATGGACTTAACTTTTTCCTCCCTGTAAAGGGCCCATGGGGAGACCCTCTAGTGGACTGGCCTCCTCACCTGAGCTGCAGGCCTGGGCTTGTTGTCCTCCAGAGACGGTGGGCTCCTCTCCTCTCAGGCTTCATATGGTACCTATCTTTGCCCCATTCATGCTTGCTTGCTTCTGTGCTCAGAGAAGGATGTGACTTTGAGGGCTGCACAGAATGGACCCTAAAACCCCTCCTGCTGGCCTAGATCACTGTTCTTGCTGAGTTACGCTGATGCTCACAGTTATAATTTTTCTGATGCTCACATATATAATTTTGCTGTTGTAGAATGTAGTAGGAAAGGAACGGTTAAGGCATCAGGCAGTGGGCTGACTTTTGGCACAATTTTTGGCCTTTCATGTGATGCCCAAGGCTATAGTACCTTCTGTACAGTGCACATAGTTGCAGTCACACGTGGTGTCCGGTGCTACATAGTTTTCACAATTTTCATGAAGTTACTTATAACCCGTCTTGTTTCCCTCTTTGCTTTGGCTGCTAGGAAGCTCAGATCGAAATATGCGGCCTGCTTTCAGCAATCACTGGTCTGTATTTTTATTTTACTTAACTTCATCCTGATTTCAGATTAGTTTGTTCCTGATTTTCCCCTTTGCCCTGATCTTCTTTTTGTTATTTTTTTTCCTTCCCCCCCCCATACAAAAATTTATACATACTTTGTTATGTGCTAATCTTCCTTTGATTTTATCTTATCATCTGCATTCCAGAATGTTGTCTTAGCTCTTGTGGGTTGGTGTTCCACAGAAAGAAACCAAAGCCCACCCCTATGGAGTATCTTCACCAAGGTCAGACCCTTGATGAGAACCGGGGTCTTTGAACGCCCACCTTGGGTTGGACTTGGGAAGATGACAGTGAGTGACTTGGGTGAAAGATGTCCCTTTCAGAGGCTCCTTGCCTTTCTAGGGCCCTTGCTTGAAGGGAACCCTCCGGCCATGGGATGGGCCTGTTGGTCAGTGTCTCTGATGCCCTCACAGTTCCAGGGTGGAGTGTTACTTCTGTTTGTCTCTGTATCTGGGAACCCTGGTACCTGAGGGCTTTGGAGTTGTGATAGCAGTGCTGTGGCTGTTTCTGCAGTGAGGGACGCCTGGGACACCATGTCTGGCCCTGGTGGCTGCTGATGCTTTCAGGTTTCTCCGGCTGTTCTCTGCTGGCCTTGGGATGTGTATGTGCGATGGGAAGGGAAGCAAGGGAGCATGTGGGTGGGCTTTTGAAGATGTGAGCAGAAGAGAGAGGGCGACCAGCACCCCTGGTGTGTGGGTGTGCCGGTGTGTGGGTATGCGAGCGTGTCTGTACGCGAGCGTGTCTGTACGCGTGTGTCTGTACATGTGTGCAAGCCTGCGTGTGTCTGTACGTGTGTGGATGTGTCTGTGCGTGTGGTGTATGCCTGGGGCAGGCAGCCCCTTGGCGGCCAGTCTGTTGGGGGTGGTGTGGCCAAGGCTCTCTGCTCTCCACCTCTCGTCTCCTGGGATAAGCTTGGGTTTCTGTTTGTGAGCAGAACTAGTGGGAGCTGCAGGTTCTAGGTCTCAGTGCTGTCTGCTTCTCAGTAGCTGTGTGGCTTTGGACAAGTGACGGGCCCTCTGTGCAAAGCCCCTCTCAGTTTACCCACTGGTGGAATGGGGTGTTGGATGACATTGGCAAACTCACAGAATGTGAGGAGGCAAAAGGAGCTAACAGCTGGACCCACAACCCCCCTCACCCAGACCCACCCCTGTCCCTCAGATCCACCCCTGTGTTGGGGCTCCTCCCTCCTGGCTGGCTGAGAGCCGAGTAGCCTGGGTTTGCAGCCTGCTTCTGCCACAGTAGAGCTGTGTGACTTTAGGCAAGTGGCTTAATCTCTCTGAGCCTTGGTTTCCCTTCTGTGTAACGTAGATAATGCCTGTAGGGTTATTGTGAGGATAACATGCATTGATGTTTGTGAAGCACTTGGGGCAGTGCCTGGCCCACATGGTCTTTACTACGGATTAATGGTTGTAAATACATATTAGCAGGTACTGAGCGCTCAGCATGGGGTTGGTGTTGGGTGTGGGGATGCTGCTGGCCAGGCGGGTTTGGAGGGGATGGTGGGTGAAGGAGCCAGCTTTTCTGTGTCACCCAGGGGCCTTTCTGTGGGAAGTCCTAAGTCAAGTCCCAGGCACCAGGCCTGAAGGCGTCCACAGCAGACTCTGCTCCATGGTCGAGCATGTCTCGGCATCTTCTGTTTGTCCTCATGCTGAACTCGCACTCGATGTGCCTGCTGTGAACCCTCCGGGAGCCTTGCTGAGGGCCGCGGTGGTGTTTCTGTGGCCATGGCAACCTGCCTGGCACCGGGTCCTGCTCGTTAGGCTAACTCGGCGAGCCTGTGTGCTGGGTGGAGGCGGGGCCCAGCTTCTCAGGCAAGGGTCCTGGGGGCTCAGCCAGGCCCAGGGCTGGGCTTTGGTGGAAATTATGTGTGTGGGTGGCTCCTGGGTAACGTCTGCTTCCTGTGAAGCTAGAGGGGGCACATCCATGGGGGGAATATGGGGGCCGCCACCTCACCTGCCCCCATACCAGCGCCATCTTCCACCATCCTAAGTGCTTTGGGCGATTGTCATTCTCCCCATGTCCACTGCCCTACGCCGTCGTTACCACTTGCCTGGACTACTACGGCAGCCTCTGTCTCCACTGGTCAACTGATGAGCTTCCCTGGGCAGCCTTTGGGGGGGTTCACCGTGGACCCTGAGAGGTAGCTGCTGTTTGGCGAGAGAGGAGACTCCAGCTAGCTCAGGGAACCCCAGAGTGGTGGCCCCCTCTCCCTCCATTGGGCAGAGTCCTTCTGTTGCCTTGGGCCTCGGTTTCCGCATCTGTGAAATGGGGCAGCTGCACTCCCTGTCTCGTAGGGGTGAGGGTGGACTCGTTAATGCTCACTGGGCGACTGTGAAAGTGACCTTGTGAGGATCGGTCACACGGATGCTGGTGTGCACACACGTGTGCCAGGGGCATCATAGCCACCTGGTCCATGGCAGGGGCATGGTCAGGACTTGTGCCTGCCACCTGCCAGGTCCCTGGGCTTGGGGAGGTGCGCAGGTGTGGGAGGGTGGAATCGAGAGAGCACTCCATGGGTGTCCTGGGTGTAGGGGCAGGGCGACCCCTCCTCACCCTTGGTGTCTGGTCTCTGGGCAGGTGGGGTGGGATGGAGAGAGGCCCTGGGCTGGCAGGGGGGATAGATACAGGCAAGGTCCTTGAGCGCCTACCCCGCACTAGGCATGGGGTCTCTCCTGTGGTAGCTCACTGAAGCCTCAGAATAACCCCCCATGGCCAGTACTTGTTATGCTCGCTGCCCCCCGTTTACAGATGAGTAAACTGAGGTCCACGGTGGGGATGTCACCTGTTCAGGGTACAGCTTGGGAGCCCCCACCTTGGCTGGGCACTCAAGCTTTCCTTGTGTCCCGCTTTCTTTGGAGTGTGGGCCCTCGGGAGTGGCTGGGGACAGTCCTGGGGCCACCGTGTGTCGAGCCGTGGGGACTGGCCCACCCTCCAAGGGGGTCCCCCATGTGGGCTCTCAGGCCGTGGTGGGCTTTGCCGAGCAGGAAGCTGAGCTGGCCCCTTCTGGCAGCTTCTCCCGGCAGCGGCATGACTATAAATAGCCACTGCAGCGGCGGGCAGGAAGCTGCGTCCGCGGCACCTGGGCTCCGGCTGCTAGCCCTGGGCTGCGGTGCTCCAGCGATGGAGATGCTTTTCCCGGCGGGAGCTCTGAGACAGCGTCCGTGTGCGCCCCAGGAGCCACTCTCAGGCTTGTGTGACTTTCTGGCCCCTGCTATCCTCTCTGTGCCCCCGGAGGCCAAGCTGAGTGCTGAGCCCTGAGCCCCTGGCCACGTATCCTGGTCACTGTGTGGAGGTTTGGGTGGCCACAGAAGACGTGTGGAGGGCACGGTGGGTGGCATGGCATTGAAAAGGGGCAGACAGGGCTGTGGCTTTAGTGTTGGAGGGGAGGGAGGTTGAGTTGGAGTGGACATCGAGAGAATCGGAGAGGGGGCTTCCCAGAAGAATTGGATCTGGCCCAGATGCTGGGGGCAGGGGGGAAGTGAGGGAACAAGAGGAGGTGGGGCTGCCCAGAGAGCCCTGGACGGGGTGTGGGGAGGTCGCTGGGCACTCGAGACCCAACGCGAGTGCTGGACCACCGTGTGCCTTCTACACAACCTCTCTGGGCCTTGGCATCTTCATCTGTATAATGGGTGATATTGTTCATGTCACGCTGCCAAAGAATATTGACCGCTGAGTTTTTTGTTTTTAGCCTGGGGAAGGAAGTCTCTAGCAGTGGGGCATAGGGCTCTGCCTTATATACATGTTCATCCCAGCTGGGCTCAGTGCCTCTGGGGACTTGTATTCACCGTCCGGGTGATAGAGCTGGCGTCCTGCTCATGCTCTGTAGGAGAGGAGACGCTGAGGCACAGAGACTCCGCGCATCGACTGTTGGAGTTCAGGGTCTGTGAAGTGGGCCTTATGAGCAGCTAGCTTCCTGGATACCAGGGGTTTTTGAATAATGACCCACTCAAAGCTGCCCACGTCCTTAAGTCCCTAGAACCTGTGAATGTATCGTGTTTTTGGCAAAGGGAAATGCAATGCTGCAGGTGGAATTAAGGTTGCTAATCAGCTGATCTTAAAATAGGGAGGTTATTCTGAATTGAGAAGCCCTGGTGGTGCAGTGGTTAGCGATTGGTTGCTAATTGAAGAATAACTTCAAGCCTCGAGTTGCAATAGTAAAGGATTCTATGGGTAGAGTACTGAACAACGCAGGAGCATCAAAAGAAGATGGAAGGAGCACACAGTGTCACTGTACCAAAAGGAATTCGTTGACGTTCAACTGTTTCTGGAGGTAGCATATGATCAAGAACCGATGTTACTGAAGGAAGAAGTTCAGGCTGCACTGAAGGCATTGGCAAAAAACAAGATTCCAGGAATTGACAGAATACCAATTGAGATGTTTCCGCAAATGGATGCAGTGCTGGAAGTGCTCACTTGTTTATGCCAAGAAATTTGGAAGACAGCTTCCTGGCCAACCGACTGGAAGAAATCCATATTTGTGCCCATTGCGAAGAAAGGTGATCCAACAGAATGTGGAAATTACTGAACAATATAATTAATATCACACACAAGTAAAATTTTGCTGACGATAACTCAGACGTGGTTGTAGCAGTACATAGCCAAGGAGCTGCCAGAAATTCAAGCTGCCTTCGGAAGAGGATGTGGAACGAGGAATGTCATTGCTGATGTCAGATGGATCTTAGCTGAAAGCAGAGAATACCGGAAAGATGTTTATGTGTGTGTTATTGACTATGCAAAGGCATTCGACAGTGTGGATCATAACAAATTATGTATAACTTGGTGAAAGATGGGACTTCCAGAACACTTAATTGTGCTCATGCAGAACCTGTACGTGGGTCATGAAGCAGTCATTTGAACAGAGCGAGGGGATACTGAGGGATTCAAAATCAGGAAAAGTGTACTTCAGGGTTGAATCCTTTCACCATATTT
The DNA here is from genome assembly GCF_000243295.1 of Trichechus manatus latirostris. Lineage (NCBI taxonomy): Eukaryota > Metazoa > Chordata > Mammalia > Sirenia > Trichechidae > Trichechus > Trichechus manatus. The sequence goes on along the minus strand of NW_004444067.1, from coordinate 2,206,418 downwards.
ATTTAATCTGTCTGCTGAGCAGATAATGCAAGAAGCTGGATTATATGAAGAAGAACATAGCATCAGGAGTTCTGGAAGACTCATTAACAGCCTGTGATACGCAGATAAAACAACCTTTCTTGCTGAAAGCTAAGAGGACTTGAAGCATTTACTGATGAAGATCATAGACCACAGCCTTCCATATGGATTACATCTCAACATAAAGAAGATAGAAATTGTCGCAGCTGGACCAATAAGCCACATCATGATAAACGGAGAAAAGATTGAAGTTGTCAAGGATTTTATTTTACTTGGATCTGCAATCAACACCCATGGAGGCAGCAGTCAAGAAATCAAATGACGCTTTGCACTGGGCAAATCTGCTGCAAAAGCCCCCTTTACAGCAAAGGTGTCACTTTAAGGACTAAGGTGTGCCTGACCCAAGCCATGATATTTTCAGTGGCCTTATGTGCATATGAAAACTGGACAGTGAATAAGGAAGACCAAAGAAGAATTGATGCCTTTGAATTATGGTGTTGGTGAAGAATATTGAATATACCACAGACTGCCAGAAGAACGAACATATCTGTCTTAGAAAAAGTACAGCCAGAATGCTCCTTAGAAGTAAGGATGGTGAAACTTCGTCTCTGGAGGGAACAGTCCCTGGAGAAGGACATCATGCTTGGGAAAGTAGAGGGCCAGTGAAAAAAAGGGGACCCTGAAGGAGATGGATTGACACAGTGGCTGCAACAGTGGGTTCCAACATAGCAATGATTATGAGCGTGGCACAGGACCGGGCGGTGTTTCGTTGTTGCGCGTAGGGTCGCTAAGAGTTGGAACAGACTGGATAATGCCTAATAACAACAACCAGCTGATCTTCAAATAGGGAGGTTATCCTGGATTGAGGAGCCCTGGTAGTGCAGTGGTTAAGTGATTGGCTGCTAATCGAAAGGTCACCAGTTTGAACCCACCAGTCACTCTGCAGGGAAAAGATGTGGCAGTCTGCTTCTGTAAAAATAGCCTTAGAAACCCTATGGGGCAGTTCAGCTTTGTCTTATAGGGTTGCTGTAAGCTGGAATGGATTCGATGGCAATGGGTTTTTGGTTTGGTCATCCTGGACTGTTTGAGTGGACCCCGTGTAATGACAAGGCTGTTCAAAAGGGGAGGAGAGGTAGGAGCACAGAGTCAGAGAGAGATTTGAAGATGCTTTGGTGCTGGCTTTGACGATGAAGGTAGCCATGAGCCAAGGAAGGCAGGCGTCCTCTAGAAGCAGGAAAAGGCAAGGAAACCGATTCTCCCCTGGAGCCTCCAGAAGGAAGCAGCCCTGCCAGCACCTTGATTTAGCCTGGTGAGACCCATGTCAGTCTTCCGGCCTCCAGAACTGTGAGATGGTTTGTGCCATTGAAGTACCACGTGTGTGGTGCCCTGTTCCAGCAGCAGTGGGACCCCGGGACTGAGCCACGTCCCCCCTGCCCGTGAGTCGGCCACCTGGAGCTGCACCAAGGCGGTGTGGTCATTTAGTTGGTGGCAGTGCCAGGTGACCTTGGGCATCAGGTGACCTCTCAGCTTCTTTGCCGTGACCTGCAAAGGGCCAGGCTGGTGAAAAACGAAAATGCAAGTGGGTGTCCTGAAAGAGGCAGGACTATTTGGATGCTTCGGAGGCGGGGGGACGGCAGGTGGTGTGAGGCGGGGATGCATGTGTGTTTGTGCTTTCTTCCTCGTATTTTATTCTTGCAAACCGGATGTGGTACCCAACCCCAGTGGATGGCCTGGAAAAAAGTGTGCCCCGGCCTGGGCCCACCACGGTGGCCACCACTGCCCCTGCTGGGCGGGTGTCCCGCACCAGGGCCCTGTTCCCAAGGGGCAGGTATTGTAGATTCTCAGAGCAGCCAGCGACACCATCGACACCATCCTCTGCTTCCTTAATGGTTTATTGGAAAGAGGAAGAAAACGGCTCACCCCTCCTGCCCTGAAGGCCTCTGGGCCTGTGTCCAGAAACAGAAGCCCGCAATTAAGTGAAACAAGAGCTTTAGGTGGGGAGAGGTTCTCCCGCCTGCCCTCCAGGACGCTCTCAAGGTGGGGGGAGGAGGGTTCTGTGCAGGTGTGCAGGAGACCAGGCTCAGGGCTGCCCGCAGAGGCAGCTACCGTTTATTAAAAAGAAAATGACAGGTGACGTTCAGGTCTCCCGTGTCACCTCCCTGGAGGCCAGCACTTCTTAGTTGGGAGTGTTGTTCTCTCATCTATGCTTTTATGTCTCCCAGCCCAGCCTGGGGCCCTGCCTTCTCTGTGGGCTTGAGAAATCCCCGTGGACGGTGTCGGTCTGTCCCCGCCGCCCTGCAGCTTTATTATCAGGTTGAGCATTGCATCTGCCAAAAGTTGTCGAAGTTGACCCTAGATTATATAATTCCACCTAGTAATCTCCTCCCTGCGTTTAGAAAGGCCATGGGCCAGCAGCTCTGCGGCGAGCGCGGTCCCCCTCGCCACTGCCTCGTAGCAGCTGTGTGTCGTTGGCACGTTACTGGGTCTTTCTGTCTTCAGTTTCCCTGGATGTAAAACGGGCACAGGGGTAGTACCGCTGCCTCGGGCTGTTGTGAGGATTAAAAAGGAACCATGCAAGGCGCTTCCAGCCCTGTCGTTAGGTAGAGTTGCGATTTTGCAGTCTGGGTGGGTACAATTAGGTCTTGTTGATGAGCTTTACCTTCTGGGTGGTACTTGTCACGGGAGCATGTCATATGTGGTAGGTGTGTTCCCCTGGAGATGGCCCCTTGCGGTGTTCCAGTGTTTTCTGTAGTAACAGCATTACTGAGGACCTCCTTACAAGGGGTTGTGTCACCTCCGTGAACACCCGGGAGTGGAACTGTGGGGTTTCGGCTTTTCCAGACGATGCCAGCAGGCACTCCATTCGGGTGCCCCGGCTCTGGGTCGGGGACCTGGGTTCGAGTGCCGCCATACCCTGCAGTAGCCGTGTGACTTGGGGCGTGACGCCCCGCCTGTCTGAGCCCTGTGACTTTGTCTCCTTACAGATTGTTGTGCGGCCCTGCACACAGTAGGCGCCCAGTGGCTGCTTGAATGAGTGCTGTACAGCAGGGTTTCTCAGCCTTGGCACTATTGACAGTTGGGGCTGGATGGTTCCTTGGTGGGGGGCTGTCGTGTGTGTTGTAGGGTGTTGAGCGGCATCCCTGGGCTCTATCCACTCGATGCCAGGGGCCCCCACCCCGCAAGTCGTAACGGCGATCACCGTCTGTGGACATGGCCAGGTGTCCCGGCGGGGGGGTGGTGGCTGCTCAGTGGCTCCCCTGCCCCCTTCACAGCCCCTGTGGTACAGGGTGGAGGAGGGGTATCTGGAGGGCAGAGAGCTCCTGAAGGGGTTTTCCCTGTGCTTTGTGTACACCTTAGTCATTCAAATGGTTTCATTAAACCCCTGCAGTGGGTGGGTCTGTTGGAGGTGCTGGATAGCCTGCAAAGATGGCAGGCGTGAGGCCTCTTGGGCCTGGCGGGACACTCTGCCCTTCTCCCCGACTTGGCAGTGGGAAATGGTAGTGCCTCCCCAAGGCCCATTCCGACCTCAGTTTCCCCCTCTGTGAAATGGGGGTGGTGTTGGCCTGAGGGCTGCTGGTGATCAAGCGAGGTGCTCTGTAACCTTGGACCGGCCGTTTCCTCTCTGGGCCTCAGTTTCCCCATCTGGAGAGTGGGGTTCATAATAACACCTACTCTTGGGTTGCTGGGGATTAAATGAGTCACTTTGCTCGGGCTCATGGCACACAGTAGGTGCTTTGTGGTGGTGAGTCGTAGCGATAGTGTGTGGACACATACTGCAAAGGTTAGTGTGGACGCATCCGTCGCTGGCGTTACTACAGCTGGCTGTGCTTGGGGCGCGTGGGCAGGGTGTCCGGGACACCCTCTCCATGTTGGGTGATGTGGGCAGACGTCTCGACCGGGCAGGGCTGCCCTCCTTCCCAAGCCCCCAAGGAGCTGGCTCTGTGGATATCCTTAAGGGGATTAAGTGGGTTCATTTGAAGAATATTGAGTGTACCATGGACTGCCAGAAGAACGAATAAATCTGTCTTGGAAGAAGTACAGCTGGAATGCTCCTTAGAAGCAAGGATGGTGAGACTAAGTCTCGCATACTTTGGACATGTTACCAGGAGGGATCAGTCCCTGGAGAAGGACATCATGCTTGGTAAAGTAGAGAGTCAGCAAAAAAGAGGAAGACCCTCAGTGAGATGGATTGACACAGTGGCTGCAACAATGGGCTCAAACACAGCAACAATTGTGAGGATGGCACAGGACCGGGCAGTGTTGCATGCTGTTGTACAAAGGGTTGCTATGAGTTAGAATCGACTTGACGGTACCTAACAGCAAACGACAACATATAATCCGGAATGTGAACTTGAGCAGGTGGCTTATCTCCTCCGAGATAAAGCCAGGTAAGCGATGGATGAGCCACCTGGCCCAAGCAGGGAGGCTGGGATTTTTTTCCCTGCCCCCCTCCCCCCTCACAGCCAGGGCCCTGCTCTGGGGGCCTTTCCTTCCCAGTGTGGCTAACCTGGGGGAGGAGGTGGAGTTGCATGGGGTGAGTGTTTTCTCCTGTCTCACAGCAGCAGCCCGCCGCCCCCTGTATCCACACATTTGATCCTCCTGAGAGCCTCATGAGTTTGCAGCGATGCTCACTTCCCTTGTCAGAGAGGGTGGCCAACTCAGCCAGTGCCGCACAGCATCCGACAGTCCCGGGCAGTCTTTGCAGTCTCTGCTGGAAAACCCCTAAGTCCTTCCTTAATATAGCCCTGATGTGTCCAGCATTAACACAGCAGCCAGGGTCGGTGTAATCTGAAGGGAAATGAGAGGGAGGGTTGCTGGCACCCACTTAGTGGGGGTATGTTCAGAGTGGGGGGGACGCAAAGACAGAAGTTTCCGTGCAGGATATACATGGAAGAGGCATTAAAGAAAAGCCAGGGTTCCGATGGAGACTATCAGGTTCTTAGTGCCAGGTCATCCTAAACCTGTCTTGGGAGGGTGACGTCTCATGGTGGAGACTGTCCCCCCCAGCTAAGTGCCAGTCACGGGACAGCTAAAAACATCCCTGCACATGTCTGCGACGTTCTGGGGCTGGGGCGCCGCCGTGGAGACTTAGCTGCCGTGTCCTCACGGAGCAGCTCTCCTGGCTGGCGCTCCAGCCGCACGCCTTCCCACCCTGGGGCCTTTGCACGAGTTGTCCCTCACCTGGGATGCTCTTCCCCTGGAGATTGGTAGGCCTGTTTCCTTGCTGCCAGGCCTGAGCCCAGATGTCCCACTGGGAGGCCCTCCCTGACCCCCTAGCCCCAGCAGCCCTGCCACTACTCCAGCACCCCAGTTATTGTTGAACTATCACAACATGGAATTGCTCCGTGGATTCCTTGCCGTGTTTGCTGTCTGCCTTCACCCTGCCGGAATGTCAGCGCGGTGGAAGCCCGAGCTGTGTCTGTCCTGGCCACCACGAGGCCCCTGTGCCTGGAGGGGCATCACACATTGTAGGAGCTCAGCCAGCACCTACATGGGCTCCTACAGCGAGTCCAGTGTGGCCTGGCCCAGGTCTCCACGGCCTGACCTGGAGGTGGGAGAGGAGGCCTCTTCTGGAACCGGCCAGACCAGCGGGCTGCCCAGGGGAGGCTTTGTGTTTGGGTGGTGCCGCTGGGGCTGCTGTTTCCTGCAGGGCTGGGGGTTGGAGGCCCTTAGGAGGCCTGGGCCAGGGCTGGGGCGGGGATTGGCAGCAACGGGCAGTGGCTCTCAACTGGGGGTGGTTTTGCTCCCCACTTGGGGACATTTGACAATGTCTGGTGACGTCTTTGGTTGTCACAGCTAGGGTTGGGGGTAATGCTGCTAAACATCCTCCAGGCACAGGACAGCCCCACAGCAGTCACCCGGCCCAAAGCACCCCTCACGTCAAAGAGGAGAGAACGTGAGTGACCTCGGGCCTCAGGGCTGGGGTGGGGCAGGACGGGGCAAACCCAGGCCCCAGGAGGGTCTTGGCATCTCTCTGCTGCCAGTCCTCGCTGTCACTAGCCCTGGGCGCCCCATCAGCCCTCCCTCTCCCCTGCTGTTATGGATAGAATTGTGTCCCTCCCAGTATGTGTGTTATAAATCCTAACCCTTGATGGTGCAAACAGTGAAGTTCTCGACTGCTAAACGAAAGGTTGACGGTTTGAACCCACCCAGAGGATCTGTGGGAGAACGGCCTGGTGATCTCCTGTAAAGATTACAGCCTAGGAAACCCTGTGGACAGTTCTACTCTGTCACGTGAGGTCACTGTGAGTTGGAATAGACCGGACGGTACCTAACAACAATACATGTGGATGTGATCCCATTTGGGAATAGGGTTTTCTTTGTTAGGTCAATGAGGGCATATCACTGTAGGGTACGTCTTAAACCAGTCACTTCTGAGATAGGAAATGAGCAGATTAGACACAGAAGCAAGCAAGCAGGAGTGGGGACAAGATAGATGCCACGTGGAGATCTCCAAGGGATGCCAAGAGAAGCTGAAACAAAGATTTTTCCCCCGGAGTGGGCGGAGAGAGCCTTCCCCTAGAACCTAGCCCCCTAAGTTGTGAGAAACTAAATTTCTGTCCTTCAAAACCACCCACTCTTGGTTTTTCTGTTAGAGCAACACTAGGCCGCTAAGACACCCCGGACATGTCCCATGCCTGCCGGGCCCCCGGAGCCTGTCTGCCATGACTCCCTCCTCCCAGGGCCCAGAGGGGGTCAGGGGCTGTGAGAGCTGCAGGTGTCGGAGGTGTAATCTCCAGTGCCCTTGTTTACGTACGGGGAGGCCGAGGCCCAGAGGGGGCAAGTGGTTTGCCCTGGATCCCACAGCATGGTGGGGGAGTGGGAGCAGGCTGAGGGGGCCCAGCAGGACAGGAGGTCAGATGCCCACCTGCCCCAGCTCTGGGGCTCGCATGGTCCCCCGACCGCCACCTTCTGGTTCCTCCCACCCATCCAATTCCACAGCGTCCCGATGATGGTGGTCACTTATATCTCGTGTGTATACTTGCGTATGTTTTTTTATATACACTTTATCATGTTGTATCTCTTTATTATTTATGACAGAATATGTAATTGATGTATACATGCAATGGAATATCATTTGGCCATAAAAATGAAGTCCCAATACACGCTACAGCGTGGCTGAACCCTGAAACCATGATGCTTAGTGAAATAAGCCGGCCACAAAAGGCCACACGTTGCGTGACTCCGTTTGTGTGGACTGTCCAGCCTAGACAAATCCATGGCAGAACGTAGTCTAGTGGCTGCCAGGAGGCTCTCCAGGGCAGGCGGGGGGTGGCGTCAGCGGACCTCGTGGTCGTTGGAGTGGATGCTGCGTGTGAACCCTGCTCAGCCCTGGGCTCTCTGGGGTATTTTCTGACCTCTCTACCTCACTGCTCCCGTCTTTGAAATGGGGAGGCAGGAGCAGCTCATGCACAGGGTGGTTGTAAGAGTTAAATGAGCTGATGAACAAAAGGGGCTTAGGGTTGTGCCTGGCAGGGCAGAAGTCCTCAGGCGGGTGAGCAAGACCCGGGCCACGTGGTCTGTCTGCCGTGGAGGACGTGTGGGGGCACACAGGTGGTGGGCAGATGGCAACTCCTTGTACCTGTGTGGCCCCTCCCAGCCTGGCCTGCGCTCCCAGCTCCTCTGCAGCTCGGTCCTGGCTGGGAGCCAGAATCAAGGATGCCGAGTCCGCTCAGCTGAGCCCCAGCACCCGCCCCCCCCCACCCCAGAAGCTGGTCAATACCCGCTCCTTCCTGGCCTCTAATTGCTTGTGGCGGCTGCTGTCTCCACAGATGGCCCTCCCACCCTGGAGCGAGGACAGGGGCCAGGAGGTTTCTGACAAGCATAGTCTGGGCCAAATTGGGGGCATCGGAAATGAAGGATGGGATGGCTGAGGACAGAGGGGCCATATGTGTGGGCACTGGGGCCGGATGCGTGGGCTTCAGGCACTCTGCCTGCACTGGCTTTGCTGAGCCCCTTTGGGCCTCAGTTTCCCCATCCATGAAATGGGGCCTGAATGGGGCCTACCTGGCCAGGCTGGAAATGTGGCACAGGGCTGTTATTGCTGGGGTGGCTGTTGTTTTGCTGGGTGGGCTTCTCTCCATCACGGTTCCTGAATGAGATCAAGGAGCCCAGTGAGATGGACCTGGGGACTGGGAGGGGCCCAGGCACGGGCAGGGAGGAGCCTGGGATCCAGTCACCCTTGGAGGAGCTCCAGATGCCCCCTGCCCCCAGGCGGCTTAGCCCAGGGCAAGTGAGGAAGGCGGGCTGGTTGGAGCCTCGGTGCTGTCCGAGGCAGCAGGATCCAGATGGGGTCCAGGTGGGGTGGGGTCCGGTGATCATGGCTGTGTGGCATGACCTCTGCCTGCCTGCGACCTTGGCCCCTTGGTGACGTGGCCAATGGGGTCCCAGTTCCCCCGCCTGTCCAATGGGGACAGGGGCCCAGGTCTTGGCAGGCTGAGCCAAGGTGGGGAGGGGCCTGCAGGGACTTCTGTTGGGCTGCACATAGTTAAAACAAGGCTTTGAGAACAAGGTTGGGAAGCATGGGGAAATTGGGGCAGTTTGTATCATCGTGGGCTGTCGGGTCACATGCTTCTTGTTTCTGCTGGCAGCGTCACCCGTCCTGAGTAGGACTATTTTCCTGCGTGGGCATGTCCCCCCAAGTGGGCCCATGCTCCCCCGCCAAATGGACCCATGCTCCCCTTTGGTGGGCTATGGGTCCCACTTAGATGGGCCATGTACCCCCTCAGATGGGCCATGTCCCCCCAGATGGGTCGCATGTCCCCCTGAAGTGTGCTGTGTCTCCCCCAGGTCGCCCATGTCCCCTCAAGATGGGCCATGTGTCCCACTGATGGGCCTGGACCCCCTCTGCTGGCCCATAGCCCCCTCCCTTACTGTCCTACATTGGGCCCTGTTCACTTCCTCAGAGTCCTGTTGGCCTTGACTTGGCCCTTGCCCCACCTCCCAGCCATGGCTGCGGCTGCCTCCTGGCAGGGAGTTGGAGACCTGGCGAACTCTCGGTGATTGCCTCTTCTGCAGCTTCAGGAGACTGGCTGCGGGGCTGTCTCAGCTGTCACTAGAGAGGAAAACAAAACGTCCCTGCGGCTTCTAAATGGAACGGCCTGGAGTCTGGCCGCCTGCCTCCCATTCTGGCTGTCTGCACTGTTAGCTGTCACGGTGAGGGGACCAGAGAGGCGACAGCGACACTGGCCCCAGGGACTGGAGGGCCTCCTGTTCACCCCCTGCCCTCTCCAAACCTCGAGGCCCTGGGCCTGCCTCGCTCCTGGGTGCCTGGATTGAGCTGTACCTGAAGCTCTAAACTCCATCCTGCAGGGGCAGCTTCCAGAGGTCATGCCTCCCCTGGGGCCCTTCAGTTCTGGTGGAAGGAAGAGACTCACTGGCCTGCACAGGAAGAGGCTGAGGCTGGGGAGGAGGTCCCTTCCTCCTGCCTCAGCTCACTGATGCCCGCCGCCTCCAGGGAGCCCTCAGGGATTGACCAGAGGTTCCCCACCAGCCCTGCCTGACACTGTCCTCCTGGTTGTTTGTTGGGTCGGTGTGGCACCACGCCCCTCCTGTGGCCTCACCGTAATATAGCCCAGCCGCCTCCCTCGCAAGCTCCGTTTGCCCCAACTCTTCATGCTCCGGCCCTGCTGGCTACTTCTAGCCGGCTCCCACCTCTAGGCCTCTGCTCTTGGTGTACCTTCCACCCAGAGTGCTCTTCCCCAGTTTCTGCATGGCCAACTGCCTCCTGACCTTTAGCCTCGGCTCCAGTGTCTTCCCTAGGGGAGACCCCTGATGCCCTGTGCTCTGACCGTTCTCCCCCCAGTCACACTTTGCAGGTTCACGCTGATGTCTCGGAGGATGCAGGCCGCTGGCTCTGGTTTAGGTGTAGCCCTGGGTGCCCTGGGCTGACTGCTTCCTGACTCTGAGCGCATGAGTGGGCGAGTTCAGCTGGCTTTGTGGCTGGGGTAGTCAGGGTGGGCTTCCTGGAAGAGGAGAAGGTAGTGCTGTGTTGGTTCTGGGAGGAAGTCTGGGAGAGAGGCAGGTGGAGGGTGTTTTTGGCAGAGGGTGAGCAAAGCCGGAGGTGGGCCAGATGGGTTTGTTAGGGACTGGCGGGGAGATGGTGCCAGGTGGGAAGACAGGCTCTCATCTCCAGGCTGTACCTCCAAGGTGGAGGTTGGGGCCTCCTGGTGCCTGGGGAGAGGCCTGCTAGGCTCGCTCTGCCTGAGCTGCTTATGGGACATGCTGCAGGGGGCTGGCTTTGGAGGCTTCCGGGAGCTGTGCCCAGGCCCTCCCTTTCTTCAGCTCTCCCCCGGGGGCCGTCTCTGGAGTTGCTGCAGATGGTACGACTGAGTGCCAAGCCTGGAGCATCTTAGTGAGTAAAAACCAAGAAACTCGAAACAGTTTTAAAAGGAAACGGCAGGAAAGAAGCGGCGCATTAGTTCCCCATGAGCCGCCTGCAGCTGCCCCTTCAAAGGCTCTGTGGGGTCTGCAAATGCCTGCCGGGGGGCTGGCGGGTAAGAGGGCAGGGCTCTGCAGCTTAGCTGCTGGTCCAGAGAGGATGATAGCAGTGCCCAGGAGGTAATGAGTGCTCGCCGCTCACTTGCGCTGGCTCCACAAGCACTTCTCACCCTTAGAATCCAGGTGAGGTTAGTATTGTTATCTTTGTTCCCATTTTAGAGATGTGGAAACTGAGGCTGTGAGAGGTGAAGCTGCTCTTTGCAGGTTGCACAGCTAGGAAGAGGTGGAGATGAGATTTGAACCCAGGGAGCCTGGCTTCAGACCGTTAGTATTGTACACAGCTGCCCCCCAGTCTCTGAGAGCAGGCAGCCCCCATTCCTCTAACGTCTGATCCCTGGGGTCTGGCATGAGATGGAGCGGGGCTCCCCTAGGATCTGCTTGAGGCTAAGATGTTAGCGAGTGGCTGGGCCATGGAGAAGCTTTGGGGGAATGGGCCCATTTTCAGGATGGGAAGACAGAGCTCAGAGAGGTCCGGAGGCTTGCCCATGATCACAGTGGTCAGTGGGAGAGCTGGGACCATGGCTGGGACTTTGTACTTTCTGTCCAGTGCTCTGCCCATTGTACTGTGTTTTTACTTGATCTTCATGGTGACAAAGGTAACACAGTAAAGATGCATATGTAGATGTGAGTGCAGATTAATGAATAATTATAAAGGGACACCGTGTAGCCCTAGAGGTGATCACCATTCTAGCTTTTGTGGGAGTCATGCTCTTTTTGTTACAGGTTGACCACTTCGTAAACATCATTATACTTGGAAGTTTAGTTTTACGTTTTCCAGAATCATATAAATGGATCACAGAGAGTGTAGTCTTTTAGTCTGGCTTTTTTGAATCAGCATAGTGAGTCTGAGGTTCTTCCATGTGGTTCCATGCACCAGTTGTTGTGATCCTTTTTCTTGGGGAGCAGTATTCCATGGTATGGATGTACCACTGTTTGTTTATATGTTCCACTTTCAGTGGGCATTTGGGTTGTTTCTACTGTTCGGCTATCATGAATAATGCTGCTATGAAGGTCCATGTACGAGTCTGTGTGAACATACTCTCATTTCTCTTGGGTATATATCTAGGAGTGGCATTGCTGGGTTGTATATATGGTAAATGTAGGTTTAACTTCATAAGAAATTGCCTATTTTCCAGAGTAGTTGCTCCGTTTTGTATTCCCATCAGGAGTGTATGAGAGTTTCAGTTGCTTGGTATTCTCGTCAACACTTGATGTTGTCAGTGTTTTTAATTTTAGCCATTCTTGTGGGCCTGTAGTAGTATCTCCCAGTTTTAATTTTGCACTTTCCTGATGGCTAATTATGTTGAGCATCTTTTCCTGTGCTTTTTGGTCATTTGCATATTCTCATTTGTGAAGTGTCCAAGTTTTTTGCCCATTTTCCTGCTTGTTTGACTGGCTTCTTCTTATTTATTTGTGCGTGTCCTTTATATAATTTGGAGTCTCTGGGTGGTGCAAATGGTGAACGCGCTTAGCTACTAACCGAAAGGTTGGAGGTTCGAGTCCACTGAGAGGCATCTCAGAAGAAAGGCCTGGTGATCTACTTCTGAAAAATCAGTCATTGGAAACCTTAAAGAGTGCAGTTCTACTCTGACACACGGGCGCTGACTCGATGGCAGCAGATTTTTTTTTTTTGAAATGTATTTTAGATACTAGTTTTCGTTGCGCACTTCTTACCTTGCACAGTGACAGAAATTCTTGAATGAGAATAGCAGATCCCCTTCCTCAGATGCCAGCTCACTCACTTATTTACGGGGTCCTCTGGGCAGTTAATGAGGGAATTTCATAGCGACGTTGAGACAGGGGAAGCAGACCCTTGGCCGGGGTGTGGACTGCATTCTAAGGAAACAGTCCTGGATTGGAATCCCAGCTTTGCCACTGTCTAGCCGTTGGACCTTGGGTTTGAGACTTGGGCTTTCCGAGCCTTGGTTTCCTTCTTTGTCAGATATCACAGTGTCGCGGCACAGTCGTGTGTTATCATGGACAATAACTTCCCTGACGGGGGCAATGCGCTGGGCGCTGTCACCACGTCAGCGTGGTCAGGGCGGGCCCCCATGCAGAAGCCGTGGTAGTTAATAACGAGACGCGTGTTTTCTCCCACAGGTCTCTGGGAGTCTTTGAGGACACGACGTTGCTGCCTGCAGTTTCTGGTAGGTTCTCGTCTGCCCCCGTGTTGCTGGTCCCTGGGGAGCCATGCCCCGGCCTTCTCTTGGGAGGGGGGTCGGAAGTTGCTGGGGACTCAGGTCCCGCCTGGCGGGTGTTGTGCATGCCCAGTGTGGCCTGCGGGGAAGGTTCTGGCACCTCAGAGCTAGGCAGGGCAGGGATCAGCTGGGGTGTTTTAGGTGTCCCTAGAATGGCATATCTCTTGACTGATAGAGTTTGGTGATTTTCAGGGCATGCCTGAAGTCAGGGGTCTGTGAGTGCACATGCCTGGCTGGTGGTGGTCTCTGTCTGGGGTTCACGGGCCTCTGTGCTCTGACGGTGGGCCTGCAGGCCGGCAGGGTGGCCACAGCAGGCCCAGGCGCTTGGGTGGCGGGTATTGGGGGAGGTCCTTAGACTGGAGGCCTGTGGCCACTATGGTCACCATCCCCGGGGAGAGGAGGCTGCCTGGGGTCTGCGCCAGGCTCTGGGGAAAGTGACTTCACCGCCTGTCCTCTGTGTTCCCCTCTATAAACTGGGGGACAGTAACAGCACCCACCTCGCAGGGGGCCATTAGGGTGAGGAGCTATTACAGAGAAAGCACTAGAACAGCACCTGCACCTCGTGGGTGCTCCACAAGCTAGTGAGCACAATAGCATGTTCCTAGTGGCACCCCACTTCAGGACCCCCATAGTAAAGATGTCACTTAAAGGACGAAGGTGCGCCTGACCCAAGCCATGGTGTTTTCAGTCACCTCATATGCATGTGAAAGCTGGACAATGGATAAGGAAGACCAGAGAATTGACGCTTTTGATGACGGTGTGGGTGTAGAATTCTGAATATACTGTGGACTGCCAAAAGAACGAACAGATCTGTCTTGGAAGAAGTACAGCCAGAGTACTCTTAGGAGTGAGGGTGGTGAGACTTCATCTCACATACTTTGGACATGTTATCAGGAGGGACCAGTCCCTGGAGAAGGACGTCATGCTTGGTAAGGTAGAGGGTTAGCGCAAAAGAGGAAGACCCTCGACGAGATGGATAAACACAGTGGCTGCAACAATGGGCTCAAACATATTAACGATTGTGAGGATGGCGCAGGACTGGGCAGTGTTTTGTTCTGTTATACATCGGGTCGCTGTGAGTCGGAACTGACTTGACAACACCTATCGACAACAGCAGCACAGCGATACTCCATGAGAGACTGCTCTTCTCCTGCCTTACAAATGGGGAAACCAAGGCAGGGATCGGCCACCTTCCCCAAGTCTCTCAACTGGAAGCTTAGCTAGGGTTGATCCCTTTCTGGACCTTCCAGGGAATCCAGCAAAGTTCCCCAAAGTGTTTGCTTTCTGGCCCAGCAATCTGAGGCCTGCCTCCTGCCCCCGGTACACTTGGCTGCAGGGACCTCCCCAGAGGGCTCCTGCACTTGCAGGACTGGAGAGGGACCCTGCGGGGCAGGCAGGGTTTGGGATGCCGGGGAAGAGGGAGATGATCCCAGTGTGGGTCCGCCCAGTGGCAAAGGCTCGGAGGTGGGGTTCAGGGGCCAGCCTGGATGGTGCGTGGCATCTTTTATATGATGTTTGAACCCGGAGGGCAGAGTGTTTCTGAACAGGGCTGCCTGAGCATGAATGCCTGTGTGACCTTGGGTAAGTCCCTACCCCTTGTCTCAGTCTCTCCATCTGTACAATGGGAACATCTCCACATGGCCCACCATCTGGTTACATGAGCAAGTGTGGCATAGGGTGAGAGCGTGCATGTGTCGTGATGAGTCGGTTGTCGCTATGGTTCAGGAGGTTTGGCGTTTGGATGTTTAAGTAGCTGGGGAACCTTGCAGAGTGAAGTGGATCTGCCAGCCCCTAGCCCCACGTCCTGCATCTGTCCCCAGAGATGTGGAGACGGCCAGGCTGGCTCAGGCCTGTGGCAGGCGTTCACGTCCCTGGAGACCCTGGTGGGTATGAGGGGGAACCCCGCTTTCCCTTTGTGAGTTCTGGTTTGGGATTTGGGGGCAGGGCAGCAGTGGGAGAGTACCTCCAGGGCGGGTGTGGCCGGTGGCCCTGGGACATGGGGATGGAAGGAGCAGGCGCGGGGTGTGTCTGGGCGGAGGGCACTGCCTCCTGTACGGGCCACTCTGGCCCTCTTGAGCTCTGGGAGGCTCCTGACCTGGAGGAGCCAGCGTGTAGGCCGTGGGTTGTCATGAGTGCTTAGCAGGCAGTAAACACTCACTCAGTGCCTACCCCTACTTTTCGTTACTTCCTGCTGACTGAGTTGGCCTCCCAGGGATGGGGCAGGGTGTTAGCCCAGCCAGGCCCCCGGGAGGCCAGCAGCTAGCAGAGCCCCTGCCTGGGCTCCTGGCCTCCATGCTGCTTGGAGACCGGCCCCTTGCGCTCCTCTAGCTATTAAACACGTGTGATTCCCCACATCAGGGCCACTCTTGGCTTAGCCAGGCCCACTTGCTGCACACAGGGACGGCAGGGGTTAGCTTGTGAGATGCCCATTCTGCAGAGGGGTAAACTGAGCTGGAGGTCAGGAGTAGGAAGTGAGGCTGAGTTTCAGTCTCTGCCCCTGACACTTGGTCCTGGACTGGTCTTGGCAGCTGCACCATGTCCTCCTGCAGACCTAGGTGCGAGCCCTGTTTAGATGAGATACCTCCTGGAGCCTCGGTTTCCTTGTCTGTTGAATGGGCATCCCACGAGGGTTACTGAGGGCAGTGGCGGGCAGGTGCACGTGGTGGCCTGCGCTGTCTGGCTCGCAGTCCTGGCTGTCTGGAGAGACTTTGCTGTTTCCCCAAATGCATGTGTTTATTGCGAAGCGGTTGCTTATAAAGCGCCTACTATGGGCGAGGCCCTGCTCTGGGCGTGGGAGATAGAGCTGTGGATACAACAGACAAGTGTCCTGTCCTCAATGGTGATACAGCAGACCAGCAACAGTAAATAAGTCAGATAGGTAACATTTCATTTGTGGGCAAGGAATGAAACAGAGAAAAGGTTTGGGAGTGTAGGGAGTTTGCAGTTTAAATAGAGGGAGTCAGGGTGAACCTCTGGAAGGTGATGTGGGAGCAGAGGCCTGAAGGAGGGGAGGGAGTGAGCTGGGCAGGGATCTGGGGGAACAGTGCCTCTGGCAGTGGAACAGCCCATGCAAAGGCCCTGAGGTGGTTTGGAACTGCCTCCTGGTTTTCCATATTCAGGGATTGTTTCCTGGGGGAGGCCTCTCCTTTGTTCGGAGCCTTTGCAGCAGGCCTCCTGGTGCCTTTGAAGTTGGAAGGCGGGTGGCCTGCCTGGGGTCTTCTCCCTTCCTCCTCCTCCTCTGCCTCTTGGTCCTCCATCAGTCCACATCAGGGCCTAATGGGGAGCCTTCCTCCCTGGCTGACTTATCTGTTTGTCATGCCAGTGGCCCACCAGAGGACGATAAAAGGGCTTTTTGTCTGCAAGCACTTAGCTTCCTCCTCTGGGGCCATCCATCACGTCTGATGGAGGAGGGAGGCAGACAGACATGGGAGGGGGTGTAGGCGGCATCCCCCCCCCTGCCCCCACGGAGCCCAGATCATGCTCCCAGGAGACCCTTGGTGGCATCCCTGTGGCTCCTGGGCCCAAGGACAAGGCCTGGGAGGTCAGGGATTACCCCTGAGCAGCTGCTGCGGGCCAGGCCAGGAGCATCCTCTGAGCGCCTCCCGCCCCGTGGGAAGACACCCCGAGCCGGGCTGGCTGGCAGCTGTGGCGGTGCTTTCTGGGATCCTCCCCCTGGAAAGGCCTGGTGGGGCTGGAGATGGTGGGTGTGTGGGGAGTGGGGTGGGGAACAGGCGTTTCTGAGAACTAACCGTGATAAGGGATAGAAGGGGAGATGTGTGGGGTCGGGGGCGGGGGGGACCAGACGCTGGGTGTAATGCTTGGAAGTAGCCGCAGACTCCACAACCCTCACCTTGGCATCCAGGTGCTTTACGACAATTCTTTTCATTGTCTGAGTGACCCCATCATTACCCCCATTTTACAGGTGGGGAAATCGAGGCTTAGGGAGGTGATGGGATTTCCCCTGCCTGCAGTGGTGCAGTGAGAGTCTGAACCCAGGTAGTCCAGTTCCAGAATCTTCCATGCTAGTGATGGTCCTCAGAAGACGTGGTGTTGGGGTTGGCCCCTAAGCCGGGTATTGATTTGACCCTGGCACTGGGGGCAGGGGAGAGAGACTGAGCATCCCAGGTGGGGGCTGTGCGTGGGCCCTGAGCCCAGGGGGAGAAGGGGTTCATCCGGGGCTTGATTCTAGAACCTAGACTCTTCACCTGGGCAGAGGGATGGGAAGGTTTGCACTCCCAGCGAGGTGTCGGGTGAGGGATGGGGTGTGGGGTGCTGGCACCACTCTCTGGATACCCTGGGGAGGAAGGGGGGCCACTCCTCCAGCAGCCGGATGGCGGGTGTGTGTGTGTGTGTGCCCATGGGTGTAAGACTCCAGGGACCTGGTCCAGCACTGTTGTACCTGTCCTGGACTCTATTTGCCTCACCTGGGCAATGGCTAACTGGTTTTCTCCTGCTGGGCGGTCCCTTGCCCTCCCACAGGGAGGAGAGCAGCTGGGGTGCTTCCTCCCATGGAGGCATCCCCCTCCTCTGCCTCCCAGCCCAGGATGCTCACCTGGGCAAACTCTCCTTCTGCCTCCCACCCCACCCTTCTCTCCCTTCCCTCCGCCCTCCCCCTCCTCGCCCTCCTTTCTCCCCTCCTGCTCCTCTCCTTCATCCGCCTCCCCTCCCCCATCTCCTCCCTCTCCCCTTTCCTCTCCTTCCTCTTTGCCTTTCCTTCCCCTCCCCCTTTTCCCTCCTCCTCCCTCCATCCCCACTCCTCTCCCTCCTTTTCCCCACAGGCCACCCTCAAATGACAGCAATTAATGGTTCCTCTGATGGCAGGCTGGGAGGATGAGGCTGACAGTTGAGTGTGTCTGCCTGCGGACTGCTAATCGCACCCGGGGGACACGGGGCCCCCCCG
>NW_004444067.1:2174629-2188702 GCF_000243295.1 Trichechus manatus latirostris | reverse complement strand
GGCTGACAGACACCGCCTGCCCTCCCCACACTTCAAAAGGTAGCAGGGCTGCCTGGGATGGGCGCTTGTGAGCCAGCCCAGAACCTCTGCTTCCTTTTATTATTATTCTTTTCTTTATCATCATTATCCTGTTTCTCTCATCAGTGGTGGGCTCAGGTGGAAACTCATTTTGGGGCTCTGGGGTGACCCTTGCCCTCAACCAGTTAGTGTACGCTGACGGCTGGATCTTCCATGATGCCCTGCTCCCCCAGATGTCCTCTCCATGGGTCAGCTCCTTCTGGAAACGACCTCCACGGCTGGGCCCTTCTGCAAGGGGCGGGTTGGGTAGAGCCAGGGACCCCTATCCACTTCTGCACGGCAGGTATCGGTTAAACACCTTGCCTGGAGACCTGGGGGCCTGCCTGGCCAAGCCACCCAAGCAGTCTGGTGCGTGGTGGGACAGGAACCCTGGCCAGAGCCCTGTCAACACTGGGCCTGGCTGGCGCTTGTCAGGTTACCGCTTTCCAGTAACAACAATGAGGCGCCTGCTGTATGCCAGGGCCTGTGGCTGGTACTTCCACTTCGGCTGGTTTTACTTTTACAATCATCCTCCGGGGAATGAGAAACGTGCTAGTTATAACTGTGCTTTTACAGATGGGGAAACTGAGGCAAAGAGGCAAAGTGATTTGCCCTCAGTGACTCAGGAAGAAGGGACACGTCCAGAATTCAACCCAGACCTGTCTCACCTAGTGCCCAGTGCCTGCACATCGAGGACTTTGGGAAACTTGAGGGACAGTTGAGGGGCCAGCAGACTGACCCAAAAGTGGGGAAATGGTCCTAAGCACTGGGGTAGGAGATCGTGGTGCTAATACACACGGGTATGTTTTTCTGCTAAAGTTTCAAAAACTGGTGTCATTGAGATGTTAAAAAAAAGACCAGACCGGTTGCTATCGAGGCAGTTCTGACACACGGCGACCCCATGTGTGTCAGAGTAGAACTGTGCTCCACAGGGTTTTCTTTTCTCCCTGCATTTTATCTTGTTGTTGTTGAGAGTATAGACAGCAAAACATGCACCAATTCAACAGTTTCTACATGTACAATTTAGTCAACAGTTTCTACATGTACAATTTAGTGACATTGATTACATTCTTTGAGTTGGGCAACTATTCTCAGCCTCCTTTTCTGAGTTGTTCGTCCCTCATTATCATAAACTCACTGCCCCCTAAGGTTCCTGCCTAATCTTTTGACTTGTGGTTGTCAGTTTAATCCCATATAAATAGTCCTTAAAAGAGCATAATGTTCAAAGTAAACATTTTTTACTAGTTAAGCTAAACTATTATTTGGTTCAAAGAAGACTAGGGGATAGTTTCAGTTTGAGATTTAGGTTTAGAGATTATCTCAGGGCAGTGGTTTTAGGAGTTCATCGACCCTCCATGGCTCCAGAAAGTCTGGAGGCCATGATAATTTGAAGTTCTGTTCTGCATTATACCACTTTTGATCAAAGGTTCTAATATGAAACCATGACCCTAAACCTCCAAACCAAGGAGCCAAATTCCATGAGGTGTTTGGTTGTAGATAAGCAGCCTCAGCAGCTACTGTTATTTTTTGTCATTGTTGTAAATACATCTATCACACAACTTTTGCCAGTTCAACTTTTTACAGGTGTCCAACTTACTGACAGTAATTACAGTAATCGGCTTTGTAAGCCTACCCTTAATGAATTTGATTTTTCCATCACCATTAACCTCCTTTTTCCTCCTCCTTCCTGCCCCTAGTAACTGTTAGTAAACTTTTTTCTCTATACATTTGCCTTTTTTTGTCTTTTTGTATAAGTGAGGTCATACAATATTTGTTCTTTTGTGATTGGCTTATTTTACTCAGCATGATGTCTTCAACCTCAATCTGTATTGTAGCATGTACCAAGACTTCATTTTTCCGGCTGGCTGAGTAGTATTCCATTGTATATATTTACCACATTTTGTTTATCTGTTCATCTGTTGATGGACATTTAGGTTGTGTCCCCCTTTATGGCTATTGTGAATAGTGCTAAACAAGCATTGGTGTACATGTCTCTTTTTGAGTCTCTGTTTTCAAGTCTTTTGGGTGTATATACCTAGGAGTGGAATTGCTGGGTCATATGCTAGTTCTGTTTTTAGTTTTTTGAGGAACCACTGCAGTTTTCCACAATGGCTGTACCATTTTGCATTTCCATCAGCAGTGGCTAAGGGTTCCAATTTCCCTATATCCTTGCCAACATTTGTTATTTACTGTTTTTTTTTTTTTTTTAAATCTTAGCCATCCTAGTAGAAATGAAATTGTATCTCATTGTGAATTTTAATTAGCATCTTTCTGACAGCTTATGACGCTGAGCATCTTTTCATGTGTTTGGTGACCATTTGAGTGTCCTCTTTGGTAATGTCTTTTTAAGTTGTTTGCCTGTTTTATAATTGGGTTGTTTTTCTTTTGTTGTTAAGTTGTTGACGTTTTATAGATATCTTGCTTACTTGTTACATTCTCATTGGATAGTATATGGTTTCCGAAGATGCTCTCCCAGTTGGTAGCTTCTCTTTTCACTGTTTTGGTAAAGTCTTTTGATAAACGAAAGGTTGTAAGGTGAAGTCTTCTGGTGAGCAAAAAGTTTTAATTTTTATGAGGTTTTATTTATTTATTTTTTCTTTTGCTGTTTGTGTTTTTGTTATTATGCTAGATAATCCATAGTTGAAATTTAGGTCTGTGCCCAGGCATGGACCAGTAACCTGAAATTTGCCTGTGAAATTGGAGGGTGCCGAGAGACCGAAGAAAGAGGTAGGCAACTCCAGTGTGATGGCAAGGGAGTTATATTAGGGAGACTTACAGATGAGGCAAAGTCCTGAGCAGCAGCAGCAGGATCAGAGCAAATCTCTACACCCCACAGTAGGAGGGCAGAGGTTTATAGTGGTGGTGGACAGTAGTGGCTCCATGCCAGGAGCTTATATAAGAATATAAACCATTATGAACTGCTAGACCACACGAGGGCGCCCACGTTTGGCCTCAAAAACCCTGTTTCCCCTACAGTCCACCCCTTGAGGCCGGCTGTTATAGCCTGGCATACTCCTCTTGTGCCGTAGTATGAAAGACCCTGTTCCCTCCCTGCGGGGAACAGTTATAGAAGTGGGGTTGGCCAGGTGCTGTGTGGTGCCTGTGCATGCGCAAGAGATAAAGTTACTGTGTGCTCAGAACTGGGTAGGCTTCTCTGATAAGGAGAAGGAACTGGGAGAGAGGAGGCAACCTAATTCCCAGCCTCCTTATCAGAGAATGCTCTGGGCCCAAGGCCTTTGCTTAGGCAACCTGGATGGGAGGTGTAGAAGCAGACCATTCCCATAACAGTCTGAGAGCCTTGCTCTCTTGTTCTTCTAAGAGTTTTATGGTTTTAATTTACACATTCAGGCCCTTAGTCCATTTTGAATTTGTTTTGTGTGTGGTGTGAGCCATGGATCCTATTTCATTTTTCTGCATGTGGAAATCCAGTTTTCCTAGTG
Organism: Trichechus manatus latirostris; assembly: GCF_000243295.1. Classification (NCBI taxonomy): domain Eukaryota; kingdom Metazoa; phylum Chordata; class Mammalia; order Sirenia; family Trichechidae; genus Trichechus; species Trichechus manatus. The sequence continues at coordinate 2,185,205 of NW_004444067.1, read as the reverse complement.
CTGTACTGAGTTCAGTGGCTGCTTTTTCAGAAGTAGATCGCCAGGACCTTCTGAGGTGTCTTTGGGTGGACTTGAGCTACCAACCTTTCTTTCAGTTAGCAGTCATGCACGTTAATTGTTTGCACCACCCAGGGACTGCTGAGGTGTAACTAACCTGTTAAGATCACCCATTTTAATGGTTCGGTTCAGTGAGTTTTGACGGATAAACATTTGTTTATTCACCACCACAATCAAGATATCAAGTGCTTCCATCATCCGAAAAAGTTCCCTCCAGCCCCGTTGCAGTAAATCCCCACCCCCACCAGAAGAAACCACTGATCTATTTTAAAAGCTCTAGAATATTCTAGAATTTCATATAAAATTATACAGTATGTACTGATTGTGCTTGGCTTCTTTTACGCGAACGTTTTTTGAGATTCATCTGTGTTGTGTGTATCAGTAGTTCTTTTTTATTGCCAGGTAGTATTCTATCGTGTGGATGCGCCACATTTTGTTTGTCCATTCATCAGTTGGTGGACATTTGGGTTGTTTCCACCTTTTGGCTATTGTGAATAGTGCTACAGTGAACATTAATGTACAAGTACCTGCTTGAATCTCTACTTTCACATCTTTTGGGAGTCTACCTAGAAGTGGAATTGCTAGGTCGTATGGTAACTCTGTTTCACTTATTGAGGACCTGCAAGACAATTTTCTAAAGTAGCTGAAACGGACAAGCTTTCTAATTTTTCCACATCCTCTCCAAACCTGTTGTTTTCTTTTTCTGTTTTTTGGACTATAACCATCCTGGTGGGACTGAAGTGTGGGTGTTGTTCTTCTCACTCCCATTTTACAGTTGAGGGAACTGAGGCGCAGAGAGGTCGGTGACTTACCTAAAGTCCTAGGGTGAGAACTCCAGCTGTGCCTGCAGGCCGTGTGGTCTTTCTCCTCCTGCAATCTGTAAAGTACTAGCCCCACTTGTTGCAGTGATGGGTTTGGCGAGGGCCACATTGAGCATTGGTGGCAGGGCAGGGCCGGAGCCACCCCTGCTGCCGAGGGCTTCTCTGCTGGGCCGAGTGCTGTCGTTTGGCCCGGAGCACTGTCAGTGTCTGCCCAGGGTCTGCCTTTGCGCAATCCTTTCATCTTGGGTCCAGTCACACAGGCCTTCTGGGGAGCTCTGTTGGAGTGAAGCAGGAATATGACAGAGAGCAGCTGAGAAGGGGGAGTAGGGTGGAGGAGGGGCATATCCATCCTCCTCCTCCTTCCTTGCCTGAGGAGTGTCAGCTGAGATGGCTTTTCAGGGAAGGAGGCCCGTAAATTAAATAAGCAATCCCGTAAATAAACAAGTAATGAAGTTAGTGGGGTGCCTAATTACATCAAATTCATAATTATGGATGGATGCCTGCCCGATAATTGCACTTGTTTTTAATCCCCGGCTCCGACGTGTGTCTCCTTCCGTCCGATAGTAATCCCTGCCCCCAGCTGCAGGAGGAGGGCAGCTGCCTTTCAGGGTTCTCAGTGAGACTAGGTGGTCGGGGCCCTGTGGGTTGTGTGCCTGGCCCCCGGGCCCCGGGGATCCGGGCCGACTTGTCTTTATTCTGCTCTTGGGTTTATCAACCTACTCGTGCTTTGAGTTCGAGTCGCAGCAAACAACAGCAGTGACAACAATAATAACAGCAGAGTTTGTAATAGTAGTTGGGTTGTACTTTGTTAGCATCCGTTATCTCTGCCCCCGACTCCTGATGACCCCGTGCACAAGGCAGTGGAATGCTGCCTGGTTCCACACCATCCCCATGATCAGTTGCGAATCGCTCCATTGTGATGCATTGGGTTTTCATTGGCTGTTTCTCAGAAGTAGATCGCCAGGCCTTTCTTCCTAGTCTTAGTCAGGAAGCTCAGCTGAAGCCTGTTTAGCATCATAACAACATGAAAGCCTCCACTGACAGACAGGTGGTGGCGACTGTGCATGAGATGCAGTGGTCAGGAATTGAACCTGGGTCCCTGCGTGGAAGGCAAGAATTCTACCACTGAACCAGCACTGCCCTATTGTACTTTATGTGTTTTCATTTATGTAACCAAAAACCCCTGTGAAGTAGGGGTTTAGGGTTTATTATTGTCCCCCATTTTACAGATGAGGAAACTGAGGCACAGAGAGAGTAAGTGGCTTGCCCCAGGTCACATAGTCACACATCCAGTGAGATTTGAACCTAGGCCACCTGCTTTTCCCTGCCACGTTCTCCTGCCCCAGCCCTAGGTCGCCCTGTGTGGAGGAGCTAATGCTCATAGTGAGCGCTCACTGTGTATTAGGCGCTGAGTTAATGCCTTCTGTGTCTGTCCTCGACTCCTCAGCCTGTCCCTTGTAGGAGTCAGCAACGCAAGGTGACTCAAAGCCTCAGGGGGCTGAAATGCTGGAAAGATCCCATTACCCCCTTCCGTTACTGCCTAGATTGAAATAGAAACTGTTCTGAATCATAAAATGAAATTGTGTTTCTCTTAATGACAAAGCATGCCCCTTTGCTGAAATTAAAATCGCTTCTTTTTGCTCTTTGAAGAACTATCTCTGTGGGAGCAAAGTGACAACAGCAATTCAGAAGCTTAGATGGGAAGCTTCGGGGGCAGTGAGTTTATGTTAATGGGGGAGGAATAACTCGGAAGAAGGAGTCTGAGAATAGTTGCACAACTCAAAGAATGTAACCAGTGTCACTGAATTGTACATGGAGAAACTGTTGAATTGGTGTATGTTTTGCCGTGTATATTCTCAACAACAATAAAATAAATAAAAGTAAAAAAGATTTAACTTCTTCCTGAATCTTAGCTCTCTCTTCCTGTGGCCCCAATTAACTGGCTCTTGAGGCACTCTTGTCCTGCCCAGGGTCTTATAACAATTGTCGTCAGGTCCATTTTACAGATGAGGAAACTGAGGCTTAGAGAGGTGGAGGGACTGGAGTGAGGGGTTCTGACCTCCTGTTTGGGGAACAGAGGCCACCTCAGGTCCCGGGTGTGAGGGGCTGCCCCCTCCCCCCAGGAGAAGTACAGGGGTGCCACGTCTGCATGGCTGGCTTTGCTTGGGTCCTTGACCCCCTGGGCGACTACAGCAGGCTTGACTGGTGAGTCCGGCTGTCCATCCGTCCACTGGGCGCCGGAGGCCAGCTGTGCCTACCTTGGGGACATTTTGTGAAACTATAGAATATTCTGGGCTTGGGAAGAGGCACGTTTGGGGACAGAAGGAATGAGGACCTGGGGTGACAATCTTGTCCTCATGTGTCATCTGTGCAGACCCCAGACCCCCACCAAATTCCACACCTGTTCCTTTCTTGGTGACCCCCTTGTCTGCGGACACCCAGACCCTGATAAGGACAGCGGAGCCTGAGCGTCCAACAAGGAAGTGCCGCTCCAGACAACAAGGAGGGGGGACACTGCTTCTGTTCCAGGGTGTACTCATGGATCCGGACAGTGTCTGCATGTCTGGGATTCTGGCGGAGGCTGTGGCCTGGGCTGGGGTGGGTACATGCATTCATCTTGTGCGGCCTCAGGCTCGTGAGATGGGGGCAGTCTCCCTGCCCCCCACCACAGCCTGGGACAGGGGAGCTGAAGACAGACCCCCAGGAAGAGTTGGTGTCTCTGTGGTGCTCCAGGGGGTTGGAGCAATCTAGGGAGGCTCCCTGGAAGAGGTGGAACAAGCACGGAATTCCTTGTAGCAATTCTCACTTCAAACAGCACCTGGCATGGAGCAAGTACTGTACTTACTATAGAAGCAAGCAGTTCCTGGTCATTTACTTGCCTTTGTACTGTGTGAGAGTTTGCCATTCTCATGTCATTATTAGGATCCCTGGTTGCCTAATGGTTAGGTACTCAGCTGCTAGCCAACCAAAAGGTTGGCGGTTCAAACCTACCCAGTGGCTGTGTGAGAGAAAGACCTGGCGATCTGCTTCCATAAAGATGAATCCCAAACCAAACCCGTTACTGTCGAGTCTGTTCTGACTCATAGTGATCCTATAGGACAGAGTAGAACTGCCCCCATAGGGTTTCCAAGGCTGTGATTTTTACAGGAGCAAACTGCCACACATTTCTCCCCAGAAGCGGTTGGTGGGTTTGAGCTGCTGATCTTTTGGTTAGCAGCCAAACACTTAACCACTGTGCCACCAGGGCTCCTCCACAAAGATTCCAAAGAAAACCAAACTTGTTGCTGTCGAGTCAGTTCTGACTCAGAGTGACTGTCTTAGGCTGGGTTCTTTAGAGAAGCAAAACCAGTAAAGCCTATAAATATATATATAGAGAGATTTATATCAAGGAAATGGCTCATGTGGTTATAGAGGCTGGAATGTCCCCAGTCTGTGGGTCAGGATAGAGGCTTCTCCTGATTCATGTAACCCCAGGGGCTGGTGAACCCAAGATTGGCAGGGCAGAGAGTAGGGCTCTTGCTCACAGGCTGTAAACATTGACGAATCCAAGATCAGCAAGCACGACGGCAGGCAGGCTGCTAGCTTAAGTCCCAAGAACTGGAGGTCAGATGAACAGGAGCCAGCTACAGGATCCAGAGGGAGCAAAAGCCCACGGGCCTTGCCAGAAAGTCCGCTTATATTTGATGCAGGCCGCACCTCCAAGGAAACTCCCTTTCAACTGATGGGCTACTCACAGCAGATCCCATCATGAAGGTGATCACATTGTATCAGATCTCATCATGGAAGTGATCACATCGTCATGCGACTGCCAAACCACTGAGATTCATGGCCCAGCCAAGTTGACAATCAACCTTAACTATCACTGTGACCCTATAAGACAGGGTAGAACCGCCCCATAGTGTTTCCAGGGAGCAGCTGGTGGATTCAAATAGCCGAGCTCTTAACCGTTGTGTCACCAGGGCTCCCCATAAAGATCACAGCCTGGGAAACCCTAGAGGGCAGTTCTGCTCTGTCCTGTAGGATCACTGTGAGTTGGAATCAACTCGGAAGCACAAACCAACAACAGCATTGTCATTATTAATATTAACGATAATTTTTAATGATTACTGAGCATTTAACTGCCTGACATACGTTGACTTGTGTCCTCCTCGCGTGAGGTAGGCACTGTTGTTATCAGCCCTGTACTCTTAGTTGGGGAAGTGGAGGACACAGAGAGGTTAAGTGACTTGCCCAAGGTCACATAGTAGGCAGCTGGCAGAGCTGGGATTTGAACCTGGGGAGTTGTGTAAGACGCCACCTGCAGCCCTCCCGGAGACACTGGTGTGGCAGTTGCTGCCGGGAGCTGGACTGGGTCCCTTGGCAGAGCCACCCAGGCTCCATCTGCCACATATGGCCCCAGGCATGTGGCAGCTGCTCAGGGCTGGGTGGGACTGGACAGGCCGTGGGGTAGGGGGGGCTGCTTCCTGCCTCCCTACAGCTGGCCTGGCATCCACATGGCCTCTGGGCTGTGGGGTGGGGATCCAGCACACGATGCCAGGGCCTGCTGATGGGGAGGATGCACGATAGAAACACACAAGATGCCGCAAGGCGGACAAATGCTAGCTGTGGGATAACACGGGATGGGGTGGGGGCGGCTTTGATTTTAGGGGACACATTTTAGGTAGAGGGATCAAGGGGTCTCTGAGGAGGTAGCATTTGAGCTGGGACCTAGACTGTGAGAGGGAACCAGCTATGTGAAAAGAAGAGAGGTGAACATCCAGGTAGCAAGAGCAGCAGGTGCAAAGGCCCTGGGGCCGTGGTGACCAGCAGTGTTTCAGGAATGTGGGCGGGGGGGCCCGCATGGAGGTGCAAAGGCCCTGGGGCTGCAGTGAGCAGCCGTGTTTCAGGAATGTCATGGGGGCCTGTGTGGAGGTGCAAAGGCCCTGGGGTTATGGTGAGCAGCTGTGTTTCAGGAATGTCGTGGAGGGCCTGTGTGGAGGTGTAAAGGCCCTGGGGCCACAGTGAGCAGCCGTGTTTCAGGAATGTCGTGGGGGGCCTGCATGGAGGTACAAAGGCCCTGGGGCCATGGCGAGCAGGCACAGAGGCCTGTACGGAGGGCATGGCAGGGCCAGCGTGGTTCCCTGGTTCCCAAGTTGTTCTCTAGTCCTTGGAGGTTGGGCTCTTTTTTAAGTTTAAGGCAGAAACCAAGTTTAATAGCTTTTGCTTCTCCCTCTTGTCCTTTTGCCCATCAGTTGTATTTATTGGGTCACTGGGATCAAAATGATGGAAAGATCAGGCCTTGCCCCTGCTTTTAGGGTGTTCAGTGTCCAGGGGGAGAGTGTGAATGAAACAAGCAAGTGCCCTCAGGGTGGTAGGGTCATAGAGGGAAGAGTCCAGGAGCCCCTGGGTGTGGTAGGATCTGAGCTTGTCCACGGTCAGGACAAACTTCTGGGCTGGTGTTCCTGAGGCGAGACCCGAGGGTGATGAATTAGGGCTGCTGAGTTGTGGTGGAGACCAGCTCCAGCTGGGTTAGGCCGTGGGAATTGATGGGTGTTTAGGACACATTCGGGCATGGCTGGATCCAGCCTCTCAGACAACACCTTGGGCTCTGACAAGAGAAATTGGAACTGGATTTTGTAAAAAAGTCCCCATTTTTACAAACAGCGTGTGAGCCAGAAAGAGCTTGCCTCTCTGCTGCGTCTGGCTGTCACCACTTTGTGGCCTCTGTCCTTAGCTGTGACTTTTATCTCAAAGTATCCTGCCTCGCATGATCTAGGCAGAACTCTGTCCCACGGAATGTACCAGAAAGTTCTAGGGCTTGGGTGTCTTGGGAGGTCTCCAGAGGGCCTGAAACTCACTTCTGTGGGTAGAAGTCATGAGTAATCCCCTGGAGAGGTCATTGCTGAAATCGAGACCTGAGACTGCAGCAATTGTTTCAAGAACAGCGTTGCATCCCCCATGAGGTCCGACACCTCCCCCAGGAGGCAATAGAGCCTAGTGGTGAATGATGCAGACTCGGGCACCATGCTCCCTGGGTTCAAATCCCAGCTCCGCCGCTTCCTAGCTGTGTACGCTTGGGCCAGTCATACCACCTCTCTGTGTCTCAGTCTCCCCGTCTGTAAAACGGGGATAACAATACCCCATGGGGTTGTTGGGTCAGGGCACGCATGGGAAGCCCATCACCCAGCCCCTGGCAGGCTGGGAATGTGTGTGACCCTTGGCTGGTGTGACTTGTCTTTCCCCAGTTGGGTCCCCATGATCCAGCTGGTGGTGCCAGGTGTATTCCTGGATCCCCCTCCTCCTGCTGCCATGGGGTGTGGGCTCCTGGGGCCAGAGTGGCAGCTGCCCATCCCCTGCCACAGCCTCCCTCCCAGCTGCTCCGTGCCCACGATGTAGCACGAAGCCTTTGCTGACATGTGGTGCCACCGCCGGAAGGCAGTCTTGGGTTAGCAGTTAGTCCCGCCAGCTGCCAGCTCCCAGCTGCTGTGGGTGCAAGCAGACAGACAGCCCTTGGAGGTGGTTTGCTCCTTAAGCCAACACGGCCAAGGCTTTGACTTTGACACGCGCATGGAGTATGTGATGGGGAATAGAATGCAGTTTGTTTTGTGGGAGTCTGGGCTGGGGAACGCTGTGGCCTGTCTGTGGCCTCCTCACCCTGGGGTCCCTATGCTGCAAGCCACCCACGAGGGGTCAGGGCTGCCTCTCCTAGTACCAGGGATCTTGGGTTCCTTGGGGTCTGCTTCTCCTTGGCTCAGGAGGTATCTCTGGTGCCCCCTGTCCTGTGTCCAGCTCTGAGCGGCTGCAGGACCTCCCAGGTGGGTGGAGAAGGGAGACAGGAGGCCAAGGACGTTTCTGGGCATTCGATGCTGCCAAGTTGAGTCTTGATTGCTATAGTGGGTTGATTGGTGGTCCCCAAAAGACGTGTCCACCCAGACCCTGTGAGTGTGGTCTTATTTGGAAAAAGGGTCTTCGCAAATGTAGTTAGGAATCTGGCAGTGGTGTCACTAGGTGGGTGTAGGGGGTGCGGACTGCACCGGATGACACTGTCAGAGAGGGTGACACCAAAATGACAGTCTCGAAATTTTTTTGTGCAGCGTTTTCAGCAGAATTTATTATTTTTCATAAAAATACCCATATAGTTACAAATAACAGCAGAGTTTTTCATAAACCCAGCTCACATGTATCAGTATACCTACCAGGCTATAACTATGCTAATTTACTTTTTGAACCTTGTAACGCGCTCCATTGAGAGCTGTCAGTATTACCCAATTACAGGGACGCTTTGAATCACGCGGTTTTGTCTGCACGTGGTTCAGCCATGCGCTTGTGTTTTCATTGCTGCCGGTGGTTTTATAGTTGCTGAGTTTGTCAGATTTTCTGGTGTTTTAGCTACAGTCTTGCGCTAATTAGCATGGGGTTGGTGACACCATGAGTGACTGCGCTGGGTGACACCAACCCTTGTGATGCCACTGGGATCTGGAGGTAAGGGCCTCCTGGATTTAGGATGGGTGGGTCCGAAATCCGTGACAGGTGTCCTTCTAAGAAGAGGAGAGGACACACAGTGACACAGAGGGAAGACGCCATGTGATGACAGAGGCGGAGACGGGAGTGATGCAGCCACATGCCAAGGACCGCCTGGGGCTACCAGAAGCTGAAGAGACAAGGCAGGACCCTCCCCTGGAGCGTTCAGAGGGAGCGTGGCCCTGCTGGCACCCTGATTTTGGACTTCTGGCCTCCAGAGCTGCGAGAGAACACGTGTCTGTTGTTTTAAGCCCCCAGTGTGTGGGACTGTGTCACGGCAGCCCCAGGACACGAATACATGTGTGGATTTTGTTTAAATCACACTTGACATTGAGGACTGCTGTGTGACCTTCGAGGCCTGCACGTCTGTTCCCCGTGACACCTCAGACTTCCAGCCACCCACCCCCTCGGCTTATCTGCTCCAGCTGTGCCACCCTCCTGCTGTTTCCGGAACATACCAAGTACCTCCACGTCGGGGCCTTTGCCCTGGCTGTCTCCTCTGCCTGAGATAGCTTCCCTGAGCTGTTGCCACGTCGCCCGCCTTTCCTTCCTCCTTCTAGGCCGCATGACCTCCCATCTGACAGCCCACCGTGCTCGCCCGGCTTTGTTCACAGGACAGCAGTCATTTCCTGCATCGGGTCACATCTTTGCTGACCTCCTCCCCTCTTACTGGGCCAGCTCCTGAGGGCCAAGGGCTCCGTCTTGTTCACAGGGCTGAGTGCACTCAGGAGGGGCACAGTACATGCCTGCTGAGGCCTGGGGTCAGGGAGAGTCGGTGAGCTGGGCTGGCACAGTGTCCATGCAGCCACCCGTCTGATGAGTGCCTTTTCAGATGGAGAAACTGAGGCTGCCTGGGGAGGGGCTGTCACGGAGCACCAGGTACGGAGGGGCGACGATGAGGTGATAATAGCTCTCCCCCTACCCCGCTCCCAGTCTCATCTTGGTGCTTGGCCAGGAAGTGGCAGCCCTGTGGGTAGGAAGGGAATGGGGATCCCTGCCTGCCGGGCCTGGACGCTGGACAGGACTGGCGCTGTGGTGTCTGGCTTTGGGCCTCCTGCTTGTGAAGTCTCTTTCAGCCTGAGAGAGGCAGGCAGGTGGAGCAAATGGATGCCTGGAGAGTTTCACCCAGGGACACTCGGCCTGAGAGTCCCCTGGGTCATTTTGGAGCCCCTTTGCCTCCCTACCCATGCCCCCCATCAAAGTGTATCCTGCAGCGGCTTCACTATCTTTTCCACCATCCAAAGCTTTTTTCCGTAGATATGTCCCTGGAACGAGCATGGTGCTCGGTTTTGGTCACTGGATGATTTTTCGAAATACCAAGGAATCTGCACTGTTAGGGATTGAATTGTGTCCCCGAGAATTTATGTTGAAGTCCTAATGCCTGGTACCTGTGAACGTGGCCTTGTTTGGAAATAAGGTCTTTGAAGATGGTATCAGTTAAGTTCACGTGAGGTCATACTGAGTTGGGGTGAATCCTAATCCTGTATGAAGAGACACAGAGAGGGACAAAGGCCACGTGAAGACACGTCTACAGGCCTTGGGCTACCAGAGGCTGGGAGAGACAAAGAAGGATCCTCCCCAGAGCCTTTAGAGAGAGCACGGCCCTGCCAACACCCTGAATTCAGACTTCTGGCCTCCAGACTGTGAGAGAATAAACTTCTGTTGTTTTAAGCCCCCCACTTTGTGGTATTTTGTTATGGCCGCCTTAGGAAACCAGTGCGGTCACCTTCAGAGTCTTGGGTAATAAAGTCTTCTGCTGAGCGGACAGCCACATGCCAACCTCTTTTCAACATAAGCTCAGTTTTGATGACTCGCTCTGACTGGAAGGTGCCGCATATGGCTGCTTCTTACTTTTGATGATCTGGCGTCTTCATTAAGCTGCTCAACAACCAGTGTCCTGTGGGAAGACACCGGAAGCAGAGACGCGTGACTGCAGGATGCCCCGGCCCAGGGCCGAGCCAGCCAGAGGCACACTGTCTGGGGTGGGCGTCTGGAGGAGGCCCTCCTGGCTCTCGGCAGCCTCTGGTGCAGGCCTGGTGCAGCTCTGCGTCCAAGACACGCAGAACAGAAAGCACCGTGAACCCGGCTGGGTTGCTCTCAGGCCTGCTTCCTGGCTGGTCCTGATGGGCCGCTCGGGCCGCTTCCTGGCTGGTTCTGATGGGCCGCTTGGGCCGCTTCCTGGCTGGTCCTGATGGGCC
>NW_004444067.1:2172596-2174109 GCF_000243295.1 Trichechus manatus latirostris | reverse complement strand
CTGATGGGCCGCTCGGGCCGCTTCCTGGCTGGTTCTGATGGTCTGGTTGGGCCTGTTCCTGAGTTTCGTGGTGTCCTGGCAGTTGTGCTGAGAGCAGGCAGGCAGGAGGACTGTGCCCAGGCCTTTGGTAATGATACGGTGGTTAGTCGCCCACATCTTTCTGTGCCTCAGTTTCCCCACCTATAAATGGAGGCTTTGGAATAAGAAAATGCCCACTTTTTTGGGGCAGGTCTATGGAAACCTTTGAAAACACTTGGGGGGTGGTGTTTTCTTTGAAAGGGTAGAGCATGAGCTGATGGAAGTGACACACGGCCTCTGAGGGGGCCGCAGCAGCCTCCTCTGGTCTCCTAGCAGCCCCTCAGGTCCCCCTGCTCATCTGCTGGCCATGGATCTGTGTCACGTGCAAATATGGTCTGCCTAGAACCCTCCAGTAGCTTTTCTGAGGACACCGTGTGGCATGGTAGATACAAGGCAGGCTTCCCCAGTTCAAATCTCAGCTCTACCACTTTCCAGCTCTGTGACCTTGGACAAGTCACTTACCCTCTCTGGGCTGGTTTCCTTCTCTGTAGCTTGGGCCTCAAAAGCACACCTACCTTGAAGAAGTGTGAGGGCAGTGGGTCAGCCAGGTGAGCACTCAGCACAGTGCTTGGCACACAGTTTGGGCTGCTGGGCCCAGTTACCAGTTGCCGTTGTGTCGACCCCAACTCCTGATGACCCCGTGTGTGTCAGAGTAGAGCTGTGCTCCATAGGGTTTACAGTGGCAGGTTTTTTGGAAGCAGATTGCCAGGCCTTTCTTATGAGGTGCCTCTGGGTGGACTGGAACCTATACCCTTTCAGTTAGCGGGTGAGTGTGTTCAACGTTGACACCACCCAGGGACTCCTGCTGGGCTTGGTATGTGCTCCTGTTACTGCTGAGGTCGTTCTTGCTCTCAAGAGTGTCTCCAGCCTGTGGGGTTAAGTGACTTGCCGGGAGTCCTCATGCCCTCCTTTCCCCTCTGCGCCCCACAACCTGACACCTCCCTGACCACCTCCTCTAACCCCTCCCCTAATTGGTGTCCACTAACCCCAATCATCACTGCCCTCTGCCCAGACGCACGTCATACTCGGTCCATCCTCCAGACCTTTATGTTTGCTGGGCCTTCTTCTGCCCATGGCATCGTCCTGTGTCCATGCACACTGGGACCCCGGGCATCCATTGAGCACCACCTTGGGCCTTTCTTTCTTTATTTATTTTTTTCCCATACAAAAATTTGTACATACATTGTTATGTGACTCTAATTGCTCTCCCCATACTGTGACAGCACACTCCTCCTTTCCACCCCTGAGTTCCCATGTCAATTCAACCAGCTCCTAACCCTCTCTGCCTTCCCATCTCACCTCTGGACAGAAGCTGCCCATTTAGTCTCTTGTATCTACTTGAGCTAAGAGGCATGCTCCTCATGAGTATCACTTTATGTCCCACAGTCCAGTCCAATCCCTGTCTGAAGAGTTGGCCTCGGAAATTGTTTTAGTT